>NC_050519.1:2174942-2220032 GCF_002922805.2 Oryzias melastigma
CTGTTCCAGAAAACTCCTCAGATCTTCTCAGGGTTCGGCGGGAGCTCCAGGACTTCACCTCAACAGTACCGTAACTGTAATGAAAGCGTCCGGCGTCCGCCTCCGGCGTCCCTCCAGAGACCACTTTGTTACCGTTCCATTCGAGTTCAGTTGTTCGGATGAGCCCCCAGTTCAGGAGGCGGCCGAGTTCAGATGAAAAGCGGGGAGGTCAAACCCCCTGAGGGATATAAAAATACAGAATTTTCTTTATTTTAGGAAAGTTAAAGCAAAATTTAATTTGTATATACAATAAAACAGTTTAAGGAGTTTAAAGCTACGTTTTGTACATTTTTCTATTCCTGTTTCTTTGGTTCTAATTTATTTTCCTGGTGCTGCATGCACACTTCATGTTTCCAATGATGCACTTTACTCTATAACTTTATTAGACTCTTATTTATATGTTCGTCCTTTTCCATCATTATTGGTTAGTTTAGCATGAAGCTGCACTAAAGTACATGCAGGTTTCTGCAGGTTTCTGCTCATTCGAGTCTGATCCGGATTATAGAGGGAAGTGAGAAGATGAAGGTTTTTACAAACTGGAAGATCAGTTACCAAAACACTAAAAATGACTCGTGCGGTTTCCATCCTGGTCGTGGACCAGCTCTACACCCTCGTGGGTTCCTGGGAGTTTGCTCATCCAGTCCATATGTGTTTTGTGGATTTGGAGGAGGCGTTCGACCGCGTTCCCCGTGGCGTCCTGTGGGAGTACGGGGTCCGGGGAGCCTTACTGAGGGCTGTCCGGTCTTGGTATGACTGGAGCAGGAGTTCCTGGACTTTGGCCGGGCTGCCCTTTACCCCCGGTTCTGTTCTTGATCTTTATGGACAGAACATGGACAGGCAGATGATGTTGTCCTGTTAACTTCATTGAGCCAGGACTTCAGGCATGCATGGGGACAGTTAGAGTGTGATGAAGGTCAGCACCACTAAGTCTGAGGCTGTGGTTCTGGACCGGAAAAGGTCATATGGGTCTTAAGCCTCGTTTCCACTGAGCTGGTCCGGTATTTCCCATTTAACAGTACTGAACCATACCTCTTAGGGTTGTAGATCCATTGAAAAGTAGAACGGAACGCTGGGGCGGAGCCAATGTAGCCAACTGTTGATTGGCAGAAAGTGGTGACGACATTAGAAAGCGCTAATATTGCAAGCTTTTAAGCTAACACCTCCAGCGTCTGTAAGCATTTGGGTTTTTGCTGTTTCCTGTGGACTTTTGGTCACAAGTCTATACTGAAAATGCCTGCAAACACCAGCAAGGCCTGGTCTCTGGTGGAACCATTGACTGTATAAGTACGAACTGGACCAGTCAACCCCTCCCCTCCAGTGTTCCAAATATAAACTACCCGCTGGTTCCAAGAAGGCCAAAGTCCCAAAGACTTCCATTGAGAAAAAGACGGTTATTTCTCAGTCTTTTAATCTGACAGAATAATCATTTTTCTCTGATTCTTCCTTGTTCTTTCTAATCCTCATTTTTTTAAGTTATTTTTTTCTTTATCGCCAGTTATTCAAGTTATAACTGACCAATGGGATAACTCAGTGAAAGCATGTGGTGCATTCTGGCCCCGCCTCGAATGCTTAATTGACAGATTTCTCTGAGCTTCTTTCAACAAGCTCACTTTGATTGGCGACAGCAGTTCCTTTAAAACGTGACTCAGACCGACTCGGACTAATCGCTGTTGACGGGTGGCAATCAGGTGGCGATAGAAATATCAGGAAGTTACAGCAAAGACTCTAGCCGGATTTTACGAGGGTCAAAGGTAATTCAATTTCTATGAGGGACCTCAACACTTGCTATGTCCAGTTCGTCATTCCACGCCATCCTAGGCGATAGTGTGATACAGGGTGAGCTAGCGGCATGCTAGCGGTCTACACTCATGCACCATGAAAACAAACCGCTCAGTGGAAGTGGGGCTTAACTGAGTGGAAACAGTTATCAGAATTAACTGGACCGTACCGTACCACTCCTTACCGTACCAGCCTGCTCAGTGGAAACGACGCTTTAGGGTTTTGTTCGCGAGTGAGGGCAGATCAGAGCATGAGATTGATAGACGGATTGGTGTTTGCTGAGTCAGAAAGCAAAGCTCTCATTTTACTGGTCAATCTTCATTCCAGTACTCACCTATGGTCATGAGCTCAGGGTCGTGAATGAAAGAGCAAGGTCTTGAAAACAAGCAGCTGAATTGATCCTCCTCCTGAGGAGTCGGGCTCGGAGTAGAGTCGCTCCTCCACTTCCAGAAGAGCCAGATGAAGTAGCTCGGCCCAGATTCCTCCTGGACACCTCCCTGGGAGGTATTCTGTGCATGTCCCACTGTGCTGAGGCCCTGTGGACAATGGATTCTCATTTCCAACTTGTCAGTTGTGGACATATGGGTCTGGCCCCCTCTGTGCCACTTTTTGGGTCTCCCCAGCTTGTTGTTTTTTTTTTTAAGTGATGGCTGTTCCCATCAAATCAGGGATCTCCAATCTCTGGGCCGCAAACCGGTACTGGTCCGAGGGCCCCTTGGTCCTGCGCCACAGAGAGGGGTCCCTAACCCTCGGGACATGGACCGGTACCATAAACCTAACCCAGTACGGATGCCTTGTTGGTCCAGTACTGCATCCCGAGGGTTGGTTAATGGGAACCGCCAGCACATTGAAAAACAATTAGTTGGGGACACCAAAATGTCAAAAAAGTGGTGCAGAGGGGGCCCTGAACCAAACGTCTGTACATGACGAGATGGGAGTGAGAATGTGTATCTGGGGAAGAGCCAGGACACGCTGGAGAGACTACGTGTCTCAGCCGGTTTTGGAACGCCTCGGGGTCCCCCCAGAGGAACTGAAGGAAGTGACCTGGGAGATGAAATCTGGGCATCTTTGCTTAGACTGCTGCCCCCACGACCCGGTCCTGAAAGAGCAGAAGAAACTGGATGGATGCTTTTAAAGTTGTTCCTTTAACCTCCTGAGAAACTGCACATATGGGGACGCGACTGTCTGCGTTTCCACTTTAGTTTAAGTGTCACTCTTTGCAGACGATGTTTTGCTCTCATTAACAGAATCAGTTATTGATGATGGATGCCATTCTTTCGTTCTCCAGATGTCCTCTGACTCTGCTTCTGTCAATTGTCTAAATTAATTTTTTAAGGTTAATCTCTTAGTTTGTGGCCCCAAAGTTGATCAATTATTTTATTTTATTTATATAGCCCAGTATCACAAATACAATTGCCTCATTGGGCTTCATATCTGGAAGTTTTGTGTTCAAATTTGATTCAGGTTCTCAGTAACACTTTGCTCTGTAGTTTTGATTGTTTGGGTGAACTGACCCTTCAGGATGTTTTGGTTCTCCTACTAATGTCCTTGTTGAACCCGTGTTTTGGTGGATGAACTCAGTTGTTAAGTGTCTTGAGCTAATTTATTGATCTTTTTCTGAGTTCAACTTCACTTCAGCTCTTTCTGTGATTAAAGAGCAACAAAAAAAATGTTATTTAATAAAATCCTGTAAAAATGAAACAGTCTTTGTCTTCTGTGGGAAAACTGATGCATAGTGAGAAATGTTGTCTATGTTGAAAGAGGAAAAGAGTTCATGGAATCAACGATCTTCTCAAAAAAGTTTGAAAAATGTTAATTTGAAGGAGTCAGAACCTTTTCACTGTCCATCAAACGGGGCGGCCGTGGTGCAGCGGTAGGGCGGTCAACTCCTGATCAGAAGATTGCGGGTTCGATTCCTGCCTTGCCTGCCCATGTGTCGAAGTGTCTTTGGGCAAGACACTGAACTCCAATTGCTCTTGGTGGAAAGTTGGCGCCAGTGTTTGGTCATCAGTGCGTGAATGGGACTGTGATTGTAAAGCGCTTTGAGTCTTCAAGGATGGTAGAAAGCATTATAGAAGTATACGCCATTTACTATCAAACAGTCCAATGGAAAAATCACCAAGAACAGCAGGTTGCTGACGCTGACCTGTTAACATTGTCTTTCCATTGTGTTGGTTGTTTAGCCTCTTAAAATATTCCACTGGTGTCAGAAGTGGGATCAATTCAGGCAAAGTCTGGTTCTGGACTGGGACCGACTAAAAAGTTGCTCATCCTTGCGGCTCTGTTTAACCTTTAACAGAAGAACAATTTTACTGAAATGTCAGTCCAATTATATTAATAGAACAATCAGTTTTTAAAGCCTTCCTGGTGGTCTTTCATTCATTATGATGCCGTTTTTAGCCAAAATCCAAAAATCCTGCCATTTTCTGGGACATAGCTTCTGCAGAGCGGCAGGAGTTCATCAGAAACGCACTACTGAGTGGTGGGCGTGACCAATGGCATGGAGTAACCCCTCCCCCTTTCCCCTCATCATTACTGAGATCTCTGTTTACACTCACTCCCACTAGCTTACAGCCCTTCACAACCCAAACCTAACATTAGCCGTGCAACAAGAATGGCGAACGATGTGGAAGCTAGTTTTGATCTGGATTCCAGAAAACAAAGACGTTCATGGATCTATTTTCTCAGAAAAGGGGGGAACAGCAAATTGTGGCCCCGCCCAGCCTATTTTTTTTAACTTTTTTTTCCTGTTTTGCAACGATTAAAACTAAGAAATACTCAGAAATGAAATTTTAAGATGGATTTTCTTCATATTTGTCCTCCGTCATCTGAAAAATTCCACAAGAACAAACAAAAACACCATCAGAGTGGGACTTCAACCAATAAATGAAGCAATGACGATTTAAATAGAGAGAAAAATATCAAACATACGTTTTATTTGACATTTTAGCTGATCTGAACTCTGGATTTTCTATAATTGTTCACTGTTAATAAAATAATTACCCTTTATTATAACAGTTGGCTATTAATTCACCAATAGTTTAACACTCGGACCTTTTAAACGGGGGTGTCAAACTCAAGGGACCAAATCCAAAACACACCTGAGGTCGCGGGCAGAACAGGATAAACATTTATTGAAGACTATAAAACCGCATTTTAAAACTTTAAAAGCGTAACTTTTAACATATTTATGAACTAGATGTACAGCATTACCTGTGATAATGCTAGTGTGAATGCTGTTAACTGAATTTGGCAGCTGAAGATGCTGAAGCTGATAGCCAGCTAAACTATTACTTAAATGCAAAATTAGTCTTAAAAAAAAAAAAAAAACTTAAGTTAGCCAAAACAGCTAGCATGTAGCTGAAATATTAGCTAAGCTCCAAAAGAGCCTAAAAAATCTTAATAAATGCTAAAATAGTCCAAAAAGCTAGCAGAATGTGAATTTTTAAAACATAATTATAAATAAAAAGATAGGACTATTATTCCAGAATAAATCAACTTAAACCTTAAATAACTTTGAATATTTTCCTCTCCAAGTAAATATATTTTGTCAAAACTATGCAAGTTAGAAATGAGCACAAGATAACATCAGGCCATTAATAACAATAAAATAAAATGATCTGGGGGGCCGGATCCGGCCCCCGGGCCTGGACTTTGACAAATGCTCTGTATATCTTACTATTGTAGAATCCATCTGTTTTTAACCACAGAACCGTTGGTGTCACCGGTCACTGTTGCTGGGACTAAAGCATCTAAATATACCGGCGTTCACTAAAGGACATGTGGGCTCCTGCATTCACACCTGAATCATGTCGGCAGCGTCTCATCCAGCGTCTGACTCATTCACGTCGCAGCTGGCGCCCTCAATGAGGAAGCGCTTCACGCCCCCACTCCATCACATTCTCCTTCTGAGTCTTCCAGAAACTTCTGCCGTCGGCGTCTCATCCCAGCATGCAGCTGGACCAATCGCATGAGAGAACATGTCAACTACAATTTAAACAGCCTCAGTTACTAAAAAAAACTTACTCCATTTTTAGCCATGAATCAATTTTCCTAAAGGTTTCCTTAATCAAATGCTAATTATGAGTAACTGCAGAATTAGGATTAGTAATGTTTTCCTGCCGTTTTTCTCTAATCCTGGGTAACACTGTGCAGCTTCTCTGCATGTTTTTCCCTCCCAACGCCGCTGGTGCACATGCAGACGTGCAGATCCTTGTGATGCTGAGCGTGCAGCGCCGCTGGTCACATGACCCTTCTCACACTTGTCCAGCAGCATCAGCGTCGACGTGCTGCTTCAGCGTTCTCCACTCTGTTTCAGGGCGGAGCCTGATGTCATTGGGCTGGAAGCGAGCGAGCTTCAGTGGGGGGGGGTCTGGTTTACTGGAGCATCAGTAAGTGGCTGACACACACAGAGAGGGGAAGCAGTTTCTGTGGGTCGGGTCATTTTTCTGGTCCTGCTTCCAGTCCTGTTTCATTTTTAATGAGTGAAGAGACGGAGCGACTGAACCTGTAAACCTCTGCTGGTTCACACTGTGGACGCCGATCGGTTAAAGCTTTAACTAATTGTTCTTGACTAGATGCCAGTTCAGAAAAATCATTTTTAAGTCTGTGATCAAGAAAGTTAAGCTTTAAATTTGTTAAAGTTTTTAAGGATTCTTTAGTTACAACTTGTGACATTCAGTTAAGAAAAATGGCCATTTATTTATTTATTTTCCTTCTTTTTTTATTTTATCTTTTTGTTTTTTATCTTTATAAATGATTAGAAAAATGCTGCAAAATAATGAATTACCGTTAAAGTTCCACTCCAACTATGTTTTTCTCTATTATTAAAACATTCCAAGTGTTTTTTTTTAATTATAATTATGCAGTTTTTAGCCTAACTTGAAAAGCCGGTGTCGTTTTAAGACACATTTTCTGCAGAATAGCAAGTTAGCCCTGTTAATTTCCCATCAACCCTTTGTCTACATTCTCTCTCACAAGCTTATAGCTCCTCACAAACCCAAGCTAACATTAGCATAGCAACAAAAAAAAAAAAAACTGTAAGCAATATCGGAGCTATGCACCTGCACAGTTTAGATTCCAGCTCAGACGAGGAAAACGAAGACGTTAATGATCTTTTTGTTTCCAAATGGATTCATCAGAATTGCTGAAAAGCAGGGAGACTCGACCCAAGATTTTTCAAACGGCGGGGTTTCATCTTCTCCTGAGAAATACTCAGAAACACAGTTATAATCATAGATTATTTTCTATATATTCCATCATGAGAAAAAGCTTCAAGACGATGTTCAAAACACCATTTTCTTTGGGTTTGATTACCAACTGTTCATTCATGAAAATGCTCCTTGGATCCAGCAGAGGGCGCTGTCTTCTCCTTAAAGTGGTGGTTACAGTTTATGAGCCACTGAAGATGTTCAGTGTAGCATATTGGATTGTAAGCTAAAGTTAGCTGAAGCTGTTTCGATTAAGTAAACAGAGAATCAAAGGAAAGTGAAGTGTTTGCGGCTGAAACTTTCTTCAACATGTAGAGATTAAACCTTTATTGTAAGGAAACAAATAACTGTAACTTGTTTATTTACAGCTAAGACATTTTTTTAATATTTATATTTGATATTTTCTGTCATTATGCACCTTAAGAGTTGAACGGAAACTTAACTAACACAAAATGCTGAAAGTGCTTTAAGATGTTGACTGTATGTGACCCCTCCCCCCTCAGCTTCCAAACAGGAAGTACCTGCAAAATCCCATAGACTTCAGCTCTTGCTCATTCTATTGGTCAGAATAACTGTTCTTAATCTGATACCTTTTTTTAAATGATAATCCTCAATTTTTTCTGCAGTTAACGTCATAAACTGACCAATCAGAGGCCTCACTGAAAGTAGGTGGAGCCTGCTGGCCCTCACATCCAACGGTTTGATTGACAGACTTTGTGTAGGCCACTTTCAAGTGGTAGGGGCGTGGCTTTCCAACAAGCTCACTTCTGATTGGTGAGAGTGGTTGCCATAGAAACATTGACTCAGACCAATCACTGCTTATTGACAACGTCTGGTTCCAACATGGCGGCGTTCGTAGTGTGAAGAATGATGACAGAATTGACTTCATTCTGCTGGGTGATGTCACACCAACTCGCTCCAGCTCTCATATACAGTTCATGTTTAGGACATATGTTCAAGTCAGCAAAATAACTTTATTTAAACCAGAATTGCTGACAAAGACGTTTGGAGAAAGAATGGGATGAATATGTAGCAGTTTAAGCTCTCATGCTAACAGGCTTTTCGTGCAGCTCATTGACCTTTAACCTTTATCCTTTTTGCAACTGTTACTGTACATAGATTGTTTTTTAAACCTTTTGTCAGTCAGTATGTCACTTTACAACATACCATTAAATTCAGGATTCCACATAATGTAGCATTACGTTGAACAGAAGAAACCCATTTTCATACGATTGGAAATAAATTCAAGCATGAAGGGGTTCAGACTGAGCTATGAGCATTTATTCATCCTTTTTTAACTCCAATTATATCAGAAAATAACGATCAGGATGTAAACATGGAGGGTTTTCTGTAATGGGATGCTGTGGGAGTTCAGCTCCCTCAGGTGTGAGCGGGGAGTCCTGGCTGCAGGTAACATGAGCTTTTATGACCCGATAAATTCAGTTTTGCTAGAAGGCTGCAGCGCAAATAAATGAGGCAGACCTCCGGAGTCCGGACTGACAGGAAAGAACCAGCTCATCAAGATGCCAGGACCTTTGCTTAAAATAAAATACATGCAGAGCAGAAAAAGGACCAAAAACAAACTTTTTTTTAGTTCAAGGTTTTTATTTGAAGACGTTTTCACAGCAGTTATGTCACTTCATGCAACACAAAAAAGACAGAGTGGATTTCTGAAGCTCTTTAATTCCAACTGTTTTCACACAGTTCTCCTGCTCTTCACATTTTGTTTTTCACATTAAAAGCTTCTTTGTTTTTTAAACCATTTTACTCAATAAGTAATTGACTTTTATTCTTTTTTTTATAGCATGCAGGTAGAAAATTCATGTTCATCTTTGCTCCTGGAGAGAGAACTTCAGTTCTTTTGCTACTTTGAGGTGAGCAGATGTTCACAGAAGCAGCGGTCAGGATTAAATCTGCACAGACGACTGTTCACGAAAAACACGTAGGAGCGAAAACTAAACTTCCTAAAGGATTACAACAACAGGACAAAAACTCATCTACTTTTCTACTTCTCTAAATTTAGACTCCTGTTTCTTTAAGAATAAAACAAAAGAGGTTTTTGCATCTTAGCAAAATATCAAAAATGGGAATTGAAGCTCAAAATCCCAGCCTTCACAACAAGGTAGTCCATAGCAACCATTGGCTTTTCTTAACTTTTCAGTCTGATGAATGTATGTCTGAATTTTTGAGTTTCTTCTTTAAAATAAATTTTCCCATTTTGCTTAGCAACCACATTTCCATCCGTTAACATGAAGTCCTGACTTAAAGGTTTCTTTTCAGGTGGGATTTTTACAGTTTTCATTCATGACATGTCGTATTATAACAACAGGACAAAAACTCATCTACTTTTTCTACTTCTCTAAATTTAGACTCTTGTTTCTTTAAGAAAAAACAAAAAGATGCTTTTGCATCGTAGAGAAATGAGAATTGAAGCTCAAAATCCCAGCCTTCACAACATGGTAGTCCATAGCAACCATTGGCTTTTCTTCATGTCACGGGCTCATAAACTCATGTCTCAATTTGTGTGTTTCTCCTTCAAAGTAACTTTTACATTTTCCTTAGCAACCAAATTTCCATCCGTTAACGTGAAGTCCTACATAAAGCGTTCTATTCAGGTTTGCATTTTCACAATTCCCATTCATGAAATGTCGTATGTTTTTAGTTTTGGATAAACTTGTCTTGGAGCCGGCGCTTTTTTGTAGATACATCTTAAGACGTCAACGTTTTTTTTTTTGCCTTTCTTACATTTTTGTTTTACACACATTAAAAAACTCGATTTGATGCTAAGAACACAAAATCAGGTTTTCGTCCTCTAAAGGTGTTTTATGTTGAAACTTTCCCAGCATGTCTTGGATTTTGGTGTAGTTGCCATGGAAACAGAAGCAAATTTGGTGAAGTTTGGAAGTTGCCTCCAGTAGACGCAGTTTTTATGGTAACAACATGAACTTTTGTCGTCATTGATGTGAAAATATATTAATCTGACAAATAAATACCCAAACTAACGTTACAGAAACATGGAAATATTTTCTTCTACATGAAAACGTTTTTGATGCACAAAGCCGATCTGGTCCTTCTCTGCTGCTCGTGAAAACTCTCCCGTCTTTGCTCTAGAGCGAGTTTGTGGAACGTTCCGGAGCGACCCACAGACGTAAAGCGACGGCGTGCGTTCCTCACGTTTCTGAGTGAATCTGCGGTGATTCAGTCCGTTTTCCAACGCCGTTCCCGCGCTCGTTCTTCCTCTTCAGCGCGTCGGTCGGGGAAGGCGGCCTTAAAGCGTCGGCGGCGTCTCTACACGCAGATCTCGATGGGCGTGGTCACCAGGATGCGTCCCCGCTCGTTGTTGTCTCTGTTGACTCGCTCGAAGCTGCCGGTGGAGGACGGCGAGCCGCTGGTGGACGTGGAGGAAAAGTGGGCGTCCATGGCGATCCCTCCTTTCGCCGCCACGCAGGCGGGCGACAGACTCTGATGCTTTAGTCTGTCCACTAACGCGTCTTCCTCTGACGAAGACGAGCTGATGTCCAGAGGGGGTGCCCCGCCCACAGAGCTCCCGCCGCCGCCGCCGGCGTTCCCGTTCTCCGTGTCCAGCATCCAGCACTGGTTGAAGTAGCTGAAGACTTCCTTGACGGAGCAGCGGCGATCCTGATCGATGGACAGGAGGCGGCGAAACATGCGCAGGGCGTCATCCGTGAAGCGGCGCCACTGCGACGGCACCGTCCCCGTCCGGCGCCGCTGCCAGCGCACAAACTCCTCGTAGAAGGCATCGCCGGGCATGGCCTTCTCCCAGGGGAAGTTCCCGGTCAGCATGCAGAAGAGCAGCACGCCGAAGGCCCACACGTCCGTGCTGTAGTCCACGTAGAAGCCCTCGTGCCGCGACGTGTCGCACAGCTCCGGCGCCGTGTACGGGATGGTGCCACTCACGCGCTTCACCGGGGAGCCGGCGCGCCGCGTCATGCCGAAGTCCGACAGCTTGACCTTCCTGCACTCGGTGTCGAAGATGAGGACGTTCTCGGGCTTGATGTCCCGGTGGACCAGCTTCTTACTGTGCATGTAGTCCAGGGCGATCGCCACCTGGTGGACGCAGCGCTTCGCCACCGACTCGGGGAGGCCCACCTGAGCGGAGGGAGACAGAGAAATGAACTCCATGAGCTCTTCCTGTACGGATGTGAGATCTGATTGCGATGAAGATCTATGTAGCTGCATGTGTACAGAAACGTGTACAAGAAATGAGATTGATTGACTCGATCAACAGCCAACTGTGCTGTTTAAAACAAACAAAAAGTATAAGTAGAAACAGAGAGACTGTGAAAGGTCAACAGTGATAGTGAAGGATCAGCGTTCAGGAGTGATGATGATTTTTTTTACATTCAAGTCTAAATTAGTCTTTTTTCCAGTTTTCCCAATCTTTCTTTTTCCTCTCCTAAAATACAAAACTGCAAATGTTACAAATAAACATGGTTTCTTATTTGGTAACAGTTTAAGATTAAAAGTTTTTTTTTTCATTCAAGATTAACATTTTAATCTTTTTTCTTCCTTTTTTATTCCTTCTAAAATACAAAACAGCAGCTGTTGCAAAAGTTTCAAATTATCAATTTTTTTCTTCATTTTCTAAATTTTTTAAAATCTCGTTTCCTTCTTCTAAAATACAGAACAGCAGCTGTTACAAATAAACAAATTGTTTTTCATTTGCTAACAGTTTTTTTTTACATTTTTTAAATTCACAATTTAGTAAAATTTTCAATAATTCTTTATTGATTAATTTTTTTATTGCAATTTACAATTTAATTTTTCTAATTTTCAATTATTCCGTCAAGTTCACAGTTTAAAATAGTTTTTAAATTTTAAATTTTATTTTAATTTTCAACATCTGTTTTTCACATTTACAGTCTAATTATAGAGTAACCAAACCCTAAATTAACTTTGTTTGGCTGTTGACATCCATAAATGGGGCTTTCAAAGTCTGTTGGCCACATTTTTGACAAATTAAAAAAAAAAAAGTTTAATTCTGAAAATTATGGTCAAAAACCGTCTGTGTGCTGCCCCCTACGGGTTGAAATGATGTATTACAGTTGCATTTTGTGATTGGTCAAACCATGCCAGTTTCATGATCTGCAGCTCCAGTAATGATAAAAGTCCAGCCCCCAAGCCCCGCCCCTCTGACTGGATTTTCAAATTTTGGCTGTGGGTGGAGTCAGCCTCCAACTTCCTGGTTTGGTTACTAACTTCAGTTCAGTTTACTGATCGGGCAAAAAAAATTAGAACAAGAATTTGCAGAATTAATATCTATTTAATAATTTACCAATTTGTCTTTTGTTCTTACATTTGTTGCAGAAAACGACTTTCCTGTTGATTATTTTAGTGATTTCTCAATATTGTCACTTATTTACGAGGCCCCGCCCTCCTCTCAGCTCCGCCTACCTGAGGGGGGATGATGTCAAAGAGGTCTCCGGCCAGAGCGAACTCCTGAGCGAAGATGTAGAAGTCGTCGGTCTGGAAGGCGATGCCGTACATGTTGATGATGAAGGGGCAGGGCGACAGGTAGAGCGAGACGCTGTACTCCCGCAGGAAGCTCTTCAGCTTGGTGGTCCTCTTCCGCAGGAACTTCAGAGCCATTTTGGTTCCTGAAATCCAGGACAGGACGGGTTACATAAGCAGCTCTTCGAGGGGGGGGGGGGATTTGTGTCGCAGCTGCATAATTGCTCCGAAGAAACTTAATTAAAGTCATTTGATGAATAATTAAAATCCTCCACACTCGGATCGTTTGGAATCCTCCGGTTTGAGAGAAAAACCTCCGAGTGTGTCGGCGGGGGACGCCTCTGCAAAGTGCTGTGTGGCTTTTTCAGAGCAGCCACTTTAGCCGAGGTCAGAGGAGGCTTTCTGCTCGCGTCCCGGCCATTAGGAGGCCTTCAGGGAGCGCCGCCGAAGCTGCTGATTTACCGGCTCCTCTGTTTCCATCACGCACGAGAAAATCACCATCTGCTGCAGACGCAACCCTGCTGCATGTGGAGGGAACAGATGACCCACATTTAGGGAGAAAAGATGAGTCCGCCCCACTGACACACAAACGTCCTTATGTAAACGGAAGAGATCAGAGAGAAACCAGGAAATTCTTTTGACTTCTTCTACCGCCTAGAAGACCGGCATAATTCTGGTGGATTCGGAAGGGAGAGAAAAGCGGCGAACGCCGCTTTTCTCTCCATTCCGAATCCACCAGAATTATGCCGGTAACGTAAATGGTTGAAAAGTTATTGTATGTCAAAAAGTTTGTTATTTCAGCGTCATCTGTGACGTCTCAGGTGTTAAAAGGTTAAAAAAAGTTCAAATATCCGCACTTTAGCTAAGAATTTGCATCGACCAATCAGGGACTGGTCTGACGTTTGCGGATTTTCTCACTTCCGAATCCACTGGAATTATGTTTGTAATCAGTTGAAGAGTTAAAGTTTAATATTTCGGCGTCACCGGTGATGTTTCAGGTGTTAAAAGGTTAAAAAAAAGTTCAAATATCTGAACTGTAGCTAAGAATTTGTGTCGACCAATCAGGGACTGGTCTGACGTTCGCCACTTTTCTCCCTTCCGAATCCATCGGAATTATGTTTGTAAACGTTTGAAACGTTAAAGTTTCTTATTTTGGCGTCACCGGTGACGTTTCAGGTGTTAAAAGGTTTAAAAAAGTTCAAATATCTAAAAGTTGGCTAAGAATTAGCGTCAACCAATCAGGGACTGGTCTGTCGTTTGCCGCTTTTCTCTCACTTCCAAATCCACTGGAATTATGTTTGTAAATGTTTGAAAAGTTAAAGTTTCTTATTTCTGCGTCACCAGTGACGTCTTAGGTGTTAAAAAGTTAAAAAAAAGTTTAAATATCCGAACTTTAGCTAAGAATTTGCGTCGACCAATCAGGGACTGGTCTGTCGTTCGCCACTTTTCTCTCACTTCCAAATCCACCGGAATTATATTTGTATATGGTTTAAAAGTTATCGTTTCTGCTGTCATGCAATTAATTTTAATGTGGTTAATTAATCGTGACTGTAATTAATTAATTGATTTAATCGCATTTTTCTGACCTAATTTTTGCCTCATTTTGAGGGATTTAATTTAAGTTTGTGACGTTGTGGCGCAGTAAAAGATCAAAATAAAACTAAAAAAAGTGGCTTTATGACGTTTTTTTATTCTAAAACACTTACTTTGACACCATTGAGGGGTCTTTTTTAAATTTATTTTTTATCTCAAACAAATAAATAAAAAATGCTCTAATTTACCACATCAAAAAACAGGAACAGAAGAAAGTAGAAAATACGAGTGTGATTTTATAAGTATTAAAATGTTTCCGTTCCTTAAATATCTGAACTTTAGCTCAATATTTTTCTTTTTTTCAGAAAAAAAAATGTGTTTTGGGTCCTAATTTGAGTCCATGATGTATCTCATCTCCGCTCTAATGAACTACTTGATGACTCAGAGGTGACGCGTCGTCGTTGGCAGATTACAGACGATTTATTTTAGCACAAAAGTTCATGTTTTGCCTTTAATTTTAGCTTAAAGTCGTTTTTCATCGTTTGCTTTTCTTAAGAAAATCTTTCTTAGCTTCATATTTTATTTTATTCTGAAGGATCTTCAATATTTTCCACCCCTTTGAGTCAAAGTGATAAATGTAAAACAGAATATACTTTAGATAAAAATCGTGAGGAAAAAATAAAATCTTCAGGTTTCTCCTTTTCATCAGAAATGACAGCAGAGCATCTATTCTGGGATTGCAGATTCTGGGGGGTTTGAGGGAGCAGACGGCCTCCTGCAGAGGAGCAGGAGTGTTTTCCTCCTGCAGGAGCTGCAGGCTTCAGAAACTTGAGGTTTGATGAAGGCCCTTCAGGTCAGAGGTCAAAGGGCGCCTCATCTCCCTCACAAGAACCCGTTTCCTGACATTTTCAGGCTAAGAGGGTCAAATCGGATCAGGTCTGGTTCCACGTTCAACCGCTGCCGGCTCTTACCTCGGATCTTGTGGACGACCAGGTCCACCTTCCCGTAGGTGCCCTTCCCCAGCTCCCGCACCACCTCGTAGTATTTGCCAACGTCCAGCTTCTCCAGGTTCTGAGCGGCGATCAGCTGCAGCTCCTCCAGGATGTCCACGGAGGCGTGGGAGCTCATGCTGGCGGCGCTCCGGACCGGGCCGGCCGTCTGCTCTGAGGACGGATGTTTCTGTGGAACAGGAGGAGCAGGAAGGAAGTGGAGCGTGAGGAAGAGCATCCACCCAGGATAATTGGACTCTCATTCCCTCCCTGTAAACCGGGAACAGTGGCCTTTCTCCTGAGTCGGAACGCCTCCGTTTCCCAGCTGTGACTGTTCTGCAGAACGATGCTGATGTTAATCAGCGTAAAGCGGCGGCTCAGAGGCTAAGAAAGCTGCTCTGGGTGTGAAGTCGATGATTAAACGCCGTTTATTCGCCGTCAGAGGAAAGGCGGCGAGAACGATTCAGCCGATAAACAAAAACACATTTAGACGAAGTGGATGAGAGAGGAGAGGTGACGCTGCTTGTGCAGGAGATGAATGATCCGACTTCATTAATGGGTCGGATTCTGGTCGGATGTGTTTCTGCAGACTCTCAGCAGATCCGTCTCGCCTTCCTCCTCCTCCTGCTGGCGACAGCAGGGCTTGTCTGCCGAGACTCACAGCCCCGATGCTTCGCCAACAGACGGGAGAGGGTGTGGAAGGAGACGGGACGCCGCCACTTCCTGTGCGGTGGCTCCATCTGCGTCGCCGCGGCGACAGGCAGCGCAGGAGGAAACGTGCTCGCCGAGTGTGTGACAACAATGAAAGCGAGCAGCAGCGGTCAGTCTGTTCCAGCAGGAAGAGCTCGCCGCGGAGCGAAGAATCACAACAAACTAGAAGCTGAAGCATCTGAAACAACTGAAGCCTCAACTAAAAACCGATTTAGGCGACAGAACCCGACACCAAATGTTCATTTAAAATATAAAAATGTTCTGCAGAAATCAGAGATTCTCTCTTCTGTCGGAAACAAAAGATGATTAAAACAATCAGAAAAATGATAAACGACGTAGAGTTTAAAAAGTGTTAAAAACTAACTTCAGTTAAATTACATTTAAAGAGGAGCCAAACGTCATTTAGTAAAAGTGTAGGAAAAAATCGATGTAATATATCGCGATACTTTATTTGGGAATCGATTTAAAATGGCAATATTTCATGAATTATTTATTTATAGTTTTGTGCACTGAAAAATATTTAATTGTGGAAATCAGAAAAAGTTCCCTTTAAGAGTAAAAATTTCTTAATTTACCAAAATAAAAGCACCATGAGTTTGAGGGTAGAGCAACAGTTGCAGTGTTTTAATTTGACCATTTTATTACAATAAAAAAATGTTCAGGTAGTTTTTTTCTAAGTCAATACTTATAAAATAAATATGAAAAATTGCTCAGGTACAGTCTTGGGATGTAGCAAGATACATATTGTATTTTGAGCTGAGTATCGAGATATGTATCGTATCGTACGGAGAGAAATAATTTATCAGATTATTCACACTTTTGGATTGGGATTAATTACAATAATCATAATGTTTTACTTGGTAAATTTGATGACGACATGCGGCTTATAAACAACGACGGGCCATAGAGAACATTTTTTTCTACATTTTTTTGTGTGAACATTTTTCATTTATCAAGTGTTGACCCAGAAATGTAACTTGAGAGCACAAAACACATCAACAGTAAGATGAGCAGAACTGTAAAAACGTCTTTGTCTCTTTGAATCTTTGTTTCTGACATAAAGCCGTAAGAAACAAAACTGTAGACCGGCTGCACAGGCTGCTTTAAAACAATGTTTTTCTTCATCTTCCCGAAGTGAACTTTCTCCCTGGACTGATGCTTTATTTAACCTGTTGTGACGATCAGCATTTATATCACTTTCATTTGACGCTGCAGTCGAGGCTCAGCGACGCGTTTGTTACCGTGTTACCGGATCAATTAGTCAATTTTTCATAAAAAAGTGCTGAACTGATTAAATATTTATTTCTTTTGTAAGTGTTTAAGTGGTATGATGTGTTTAGACCAGAGAAGTCAAACTCAATCACATGAGGGGCTAAAATCCAAAAGACATCTTAGGTCGCAGGACGAACAGGATAAACATTTATTGAACACTAAAACTACATTTTTAAAACTTTAAAACTAACTTTTTAATATAATTATGAACCAGATACATAGCATTACCTGCAATAATGCTAGTGTGAATGCTGTAAGCTGAATTTGGCCGCTGAAGATGCTAAAATTGAAAGCTGAAAACACTGAAGCTGATAGCCAGCTAAAATATTAGCTAAATGCTAAATTAGCCTAAAAAAACTTAGGTTAGCCAAAACAGCTAGCATGTAGCTGAAATATTAGCTAAACTCCAAAATAGCCTAAAAAATCTTAGTAAATACCCAAAATAGTCCAAAAAGCTAGCAGAATTTCAATTTTTAAAACTTTAAAACTGTAACTTTTTAACATAATAATGAATAATAAAAATTCAGGAATATTATTCCAGAATAAATCAACTTAAACCTTAAATAACTTTCAATATTTTACTCTCCATAAAAATATATTTTGTTCAAATTATACAAGTTAGAAGTAAGTACAAGAGAACATCGGGTCATTAATAACAATAGAATTAAAATGATCTGGAGGGCCGGATAGAATTACCCCGAGGGCCGGATCCGGCCCCCGGGCCTTGACTTTGACACGTTTTGTCCAAGCCTGAACCATTCCAGGTAAAACTGCTTCTTTGCGAGGCGTTAATTATTTTTGAATAATTGTGCATGTTAACCTTCACAGCCCTAATAAAACTATAACGTCTCTAAGTTGACATCAAAACCTTCATCTGTGGTTTTAAAGGTGAAATGGTGAGAAATGTCGAGCAGCAGAGAGAGACTGGAAAAGAAAAACTGCAAATGTGAAGCTTTAAAGCACAACGAGCCGATTTAAAATGAGGAATCAGCTGAACGGAAAGGAGCCGCCCGGCTGTCCGTCAGCGCTCCACTCAGCATCCCGGTGACAAGGTCAATACAGCAAGGGAAGGAGGGAGTCTGGAGGAGCGCCACGCGCCTGGTGAGTCCACGTGACCAACCTGAGCACGAGCAGCAGGAGGAGACCTCATCACAACAGAACGGATCTTCAGACGAACATGAAAGAACGCTGAGAAGCTCTGATCCCAGCAAGCGGCACCGACTCATTAAAGCTCCATCACTCTGCTGTAACCATGGCAACACTCTTGTCTTCCTGAGCTTCTGACTGAACTTTTTCATCCAGAGTGAAGTTCAACAATTAGCTATTTTGGGTTTTGAAGTTTCAGAGTCCTTTAGAGTTCCAACCGGGTTCTACAGTCGGACTGAGACCTTCGTCAGGCCGTCACCGCCATCGCCGCCGTCACCGCAGACTCGTCTTCTTCTTGCTGTCACATCAAAGAGCCTGCAGATAAAAGCAGCTCGCTTTAATTAGAAGCATCTTCTGCAGGCCCAGAGCTGCTCCTCACAGCTCCTCCTTCTCCTCCTTCTCGGGGACATGTTGGATGCAGCCGCTCTCCTTCGTCTGGTGCTGATGATAATGCGACCTGGCGAATCTTCAGGGACGGAGGAGAAGCTCGCTCCGAGGATTCTGCCTCCTCTGCCTGCTGAAGACGCTGCTCTGTTCCCAAACTCTCCTCTTTCTGAGCTGGAAACTGCGTTTCTGTCATCTACTCTATAAATAGATTTAAATTCAGAGCAGAAAACGAGGAGAATGGAGGATAGAACATGAAATAAGCTTTGATTAGAATGTCATTGATGTCAGAACATCCACCAGCAGGAATCGGGTCTGAGATGGAGTAATAGATGAGACTCAAAGAGAACAAACACACTTTTAGGTTTTTATCTCTTAGAATTTACTTTCTAATTTTTTTTCCTTTAAATTGTTTGACTTTTAAAGAATGATTTGATCAATAAAAATGACTAATACTTTATAACCCTGGATTTAAATAACATGTTAGAGGTTTCCTTTGAACAAACTGTAGCTTCTACTTTGGTCCATTCCTCCTTGCAGATCTCCTCAAGAGCTGTGGTGTAGCGAGACAACACAGACTTTCTATTCCCTCCACAGATTCTCAATTGGATTGAGGTCCAAAAACTGGCTAGAACCCTCCAGAACATTGAAATGCTTTTTGTGTAGCCGGTCCTCCGTTGCCATGGCGACGTGTTTGCTGGAAGATTCTTAATGTTCTCACTGATGGAAGGAGGTTTTTAAGAGAATCTCTCCATACATGGTTTTGTTTATCTTCTTTAATCCTCCTGACCACTTCAGAGAAAAGCGGCTCCAAACTATGATGTTTCCACCGCCATGCTTCACAGTGGTGTTCTTCAGGATTGTTCCTCCTCCTGTATTTATTTATTTTTTACTAATTGTTCCAACAGTTGATCTCTTCTCTCCAACCTGCTGCTTATCGTAGATTTGTTAAGGTGAACAATCTTGTCCCTGGTGTTCTTCAACAGCTCTTTGGTCAAGACGGAGAGGTTTCAGTGACTGTTTAAGGGTCTGGACAGGTGTCTTTATACAGATAACCAGTTCTAACAGATGATGCATCTATGATGAATGTTACAGTAAATCTTATTCAGATCGCAGCAAAAACTTCTGCCTCATTTTATGCTGGAAATTGTGTCATTTATAAGAAAGACAGCAAAATGCTGAGTCATGTTCTGCCTTTGAGCTGCAGCAGCCGCGCCTCATTTGTCTTTGTAAAAACGTCAGTTTTTAATAAATCTAAAAATGAACACAATGGACGTCAGTGAGCTGAGAAATGATCTAAAGCAGGAGTGTCAAACTCAACCACACAAGGGGCCAAAATCCAGAACCCACCTTAGATCACGGGACGAACAGGATAAACATTATTGAACACTTAAAACTTTAAAACTGTAACTTTTTAACATAATTATGAACTAAATATGTAGCATTACCTGTGATAATGCTAGTGTGAATGCTGATGGCTAGCTAAAATATTAGCTGAATGCCAAATTAACCAAAAAAACAAACAAAAAAATAGGTTAGCCAAAACAGCTAGCATGTAGCTAAAACACTTGCTAAATGCCAAAACAGCCCTAAAAAATCTTAGTAAATGCCGAAATAGTCCAAACAGCTAGCACAATGACAATTTGTAAAACTGTAACTTTATAACATAATTATGATTAATAAAAAGGCAGGAATAATATTCCAGAATAAATCAACTTAAACCTCAAATAACTTTCAATATTTTACTCTCGATAAAAAAATATATTTTGTCAAAATTATACAAGTTAGAAATGAGAACAAGATAACATCGAGTCATTAAAAATAATAAAATAAAATGATCTGGAGGGTCTGACAGTAGTGCTGAGCAAAAAAAATGTATATATCGCGATATAAAATATATTTGATCACAATAACGATATATATATCAGGATACACGACAATAAAATATATTTTTTTAGCTATTCTCTGAAAAAATGTTTGCTTTTCTGACTGTTTTAAGTAACAGAAACTGAAAAGTCACAATTGAGAAACAAACATTTTAGTGCAGCAGAATAAATGAAATGAGACCAGATGTGGCTGAAATATACAGCAGCCTTCACTTTTGTTCAAAAAATTAAACTGAATTTAAAAAATATATATTTTTATGAGAAATATTGTTTAAAGTGCACTTGTCCCCGAGGAGAAAATCACATTTCTGCACAAAATTCTGCTAGAATTACATCAATTGCATCAACTGTTATCATAACCAAAACAATATAAACACTGGAGCTGAAGCTCCAAAGTTAAATCTTATTTATTTTTCTTTCTTTTTTTCAGAACTTAAGTCACTGAGAGGAACTTCTGCTCTCGCTGGTTTTACTTTGAAAACAGGAAGCTTCAGCAACACTTTGTTTCCTTCTGGTGACAGACGCACATTCGGCTTTAAAATCCAACAGTATTCTGTATTTTAGAGCAATAAATATTTTATGACACTATTATATTCATAAAGATCATGAATCAGAGATCTTGGACGTCGCACATTTTCGGGAGCAGATCGTGAGAATCCGAGTGTTTAATACTTGATACGACTCTATTTTTGTGTTTGTAATCTCATGTTTATTTTTGTGGACTTTCCTTGAGTGACAGAAGGTTTGTTGTGTTAGCATCAGCGCGGGAATAGCCTCCTAGCTTGTTGATGAGCACTCTTCAGCTCGTCGTCGGACATCTTGAATCCAAAACTTTTTAAGTGTCTTTATTTTAACTTGTCTTTATTCTGGAATAATATTCCTGCCTTTTAATTATTCATAATTATGTTAAAACGTTACAGTTTTTAAAAAAAAAATGCATTCTGCTAGTTTTTTGGCTTTTTTGGCATTTACTGAGACTTTTTAAGCTATTTTGGGGTTTAGCTAATATTTCAGCTACATGCTAGCTGTTTTGGCTAATTTAGGCTCTTTTATATTTTTTAAGCTATTTTGAAGTTTAGCTATTTTTTCAGCTGTTTTGGCTAAGCTAAGTTTTTTTAGACTAATTTGGCATTTAGCTAATATTTTAGCTGGCTATCTGCTGCAGTGTTTTCAGCTATCAACTTTAGTGTTTTCAGCTATAAACTTCAGTGTTTTCAGCTATCAACTTTAGCGTTTTCAGCTATAAACTTTAGTGTTTTCAGCTATCAACTTCAGTGTTTTCAGCTATAAACTTCAGTGTTTTCAGCTATAAACTTCAGTGTTTTCAGCTATAAACTTTAGTGTTTTCAGCTATCAACTTCAGTGTTTTCAGCTATAAACTTCAGTGTTTTCAGCTATAAACTTTAGTGTTGTCAGCTATCAGCTTCAGCGTTTTCCGGGCCTTGACTTTCACACGTGATGTAAGCGGTGGTTGAAGCGTTTGGTATTTAGATGTTTTCAGCTATAAACTTCAGTGTTTTCAGCTATTAACTTTTTGTGTTTTCAGCTATAAACTTCAGTGTTTTCAGCTATTAACTTTAGTGTTTTCAGCTATAAACTTCATTGTTTTCAGCTATAAACTTCAGTGTTTTCAGCTATTAACTTTAGTGTTTTCAGCTATTAACGTCAGTGTTTTCAGCTATCAGCTTCAGCGTTTTCCGGGCCTTGACTTTCACACGTGATGTAAGCGGTGGTTGAGGCGTTTGGTATTTAGATGTTTTCAGCGACATTTCCGATATTAAAGAACAAAGAAAAGATGCGACTTTATCACTCTCAGAAGCCAAAAACACCCACCTTGTCAGGACTCTAAATTAACACCTGACAAATACAACCTTTGATTTGGCGGGTATGAAAACTATTTCCGCTTTGGCAGACATTGTTCATCATCAAAGTCAACCGTGACTGTGAAGTGTCTTCCTCCACACGTCCACCATGAACATCCATCCCAGAGATTCAAACATTTATCTGTGACTTCATCTCAGCAGAACATATGTGACCGCCAGCCTTTCAAAATAAAGGTCAGTGACTCCACAGAACTGGATTCAGGTCGTGTCAGTCTGACAGATTGTAAAGCTGTCTGCGCTAATGACCCGTCGGGTCAAAGCGGCCCGACAGAACCAGCAGCAAAGAGAATAAAGCCCAGAGGAACAGCGATGAAGCGGACGTTCACAGAGATGTTTGCTCTTTCAGCTGCAGCTTGAACCGGAGTTCAGTGAACTCTGTGAACCGTCTGCGGCAAAAACTGTCCTCACCTGCAGCCGGAGCAGAGGAGCCGTCAGCTCCTCCAGAGGCAGCGTTTATCGACTCCTCTCCTCCATCTCTGTCGCACTCCTCCGTCTGCAATCGATTCATCGCTCAAACCTGAAACCACTTCTGCTCTCAGTAAACAGAAATATCTGATTACTTTGAGAATAAACCCAAATGATCTTATAATGAGTCCATTTCCAAACCATTCAGGGGAACATTTAGTTCAGAAACTTTAACGGGTTTGTTGACAAAACACAGATTTTGATGCTGCATCAACAGCTGCTGTTCCATAAATCAATCCTGTTTCTAAGAAAACGTCTTTTTTTAATCCAGGGACTCAAACATGTTTGAGTTTTGTTTATTCTGACCTAATTTTAATCAAACAGCTTCAGTTCCTAAACATCAGTTTATCTTTAGACCCACTGCAATGAAAATGGTGGTTTTAACGTTTTCTTGTGTCATCTTTATTGTGTGATTGCTTAGTAAGCATTCAGACTATGGTTATTCTCCTTTCTGTACTCAATCCCACTTTTGAGGATTTCAGTAATCTTGGTGTCAAAACGTTCAGCTCGTTCAGGACTTTACTGCTCGTATTTTTGTTATTCATAAACTTTATAGTTTTTGAAATATTGAGCAAAATAAGAAATGAATGAGAAAGTCTTCAAACTTTAACATTTTAAGTAGATTAGCAACAAACCTTTAAATATATTCATGGACTATGTTTTCATATTTTATAGTAATCTTAAAAAAAATGGAGTTGAGCTTCTATTTTAGCAACATGCTAATGTTTTTGGCTAATCTGGATTACTGAGGATTTTTAGGCTATTTTGGAGTTTAGCAAGTATTTCAGCAACACACTAAGGCTATGCCAGAATTCCCACCCTAAATTTTTAAAACCCTAACTTTTTTACATAATTATGATAATTGATAGTTGAAGAATGCTGAAGCTGATATCTGAAAACGCTGAAGCTGATGGCGGAAAACGCTGAAGCTGATGGCAGAAAACGCTGAAGCTGATATCTGAAAACGCTGAAGCTGATAGCTGAAAATGCTGAAGCTGATAGCTTAAAACGCTGAAGCTGATAGCTTAAAACGCTGAAGCTGATAGCTTAAAACGCTGAAGCTGATATCTGAAAACACTGAAGCTGATGGCGGAAAACGCTGAAGCTGATATCTGAAAACGCTGAAGCTGATAGCTTAAAACGCTGAAGCTGATGGCGGAAAACGCTGAAGCTGATATCTGAAAACGCTGAAGCTGATAGCTGAAAATGCTGAAGCTGATAGCTTAAAACACTGAAGCTGATATCTGAAAACGCTGAAGCTGATGGCGGAAAACGCTGAAGATGATATCTGAAAACGCTGAAGCTGATAGCTTAAAACACTGAAGCTGATATCTGAAAACGCTGAAGCTGATGGCTGAAAACGCTGAAGCTGATATCTGAAAACGCTGAAGCTGATGGCAGAAAACGCTGAAGCTGATGGCGGAAAACGTTGAAGCTGATATCTGAAAACGCTGAAGCTGATATCTGAAAATGCTGAAGCTGATATCTGAAAATTCTGAAGCTGATATCTGAAAACGCTGAAGCTGATATCTGAAAATGCTGAAGCTGATATCTGAAAATTCTGAAGCTGATAGCTGAAAACGCTGAAGCTGATAGCTGAAAACGCTGAAGCTGATAGCCAGCTAAAATATTAGCTAAATTCCAAATTAATCTTAAAAAAACTTAGGTTAGCCAAAACAGCTGAAAAAATAGGTAAACTTCAAAATATCTTAAAAAACTAAAAATAGCCAAAATCAGCCTAAATAACTAGCATGTAGCTGAAATATTAGCTAAACCCTAGAATAGCCTAAAAAGTCTAGTAGAATGCAGATTTTTAAAACTTTAAAACTGTAACTTTTTAACATACTTATGAATAATAAAAATGCAGGAATATTATTCCAGAATAAATCAACTTAAACCTGAAATAACTTTCAATATTTTACTCTCCATAAAAATATATTTTATCAAAATTATACAAGCATCGGGCCATTAGGAACAATAAAAAATAAAATAATCTGGAGGGCCGGATCCGGCCCCCGGGCCTCGACTTTGACACGAGATTAAGATGAATGACATCTCTTACTGACATATTACTCACTTTTGTTGTCTTTGTGGGTTTGAGTTTGTCGACCTTCATCATGTCTTCTCGTTGTTGCTGTAACTAACATATCTCTCTTATCTGATCCTTCGTACACATACTGGGCTTGTGCTGCATGCTCAGCGCAGGTTCTTCAACTGCATCTTTAGCAGCTGGAGTTTCAAAGGGATCCATGAGTTAATAAGAAGGGCTTCATCTGTACGGCTCTACCAAATCCAAGTCCCTGATTGGTCAAAATGGTTTGCAATGGTTGTGCGTTTTGTACGTAGAGCCGGAGAACGTGAGACTTTTGAAGCTTAGTCTGAAGTCAGGATCACTAAAACCTCCAAAGTCCAGAAGAACCATCAGAGGAGCAGTGTGACCTCTGACCTCTAGAGTCATGAAGTCAGACCTTCCCTGCTGACAGATTTGACAGACGGAGGACGTCTTCGTTTGTAGACGTCCCATTACATCACCCCGGCCGCCAGCGTGGACCTGCAGCCCGGTCGCCGGCTCCCACGGTTCTCACATCAAAGCAGCGCTCTGCAAACACAGAGGCTTTGTGCCGCACGCTCGGCGGAGCATCACCGCCGCCGTGGAGCCGCCGACCTCCCGTCTTTGTCTGCTGGGATCTCACCCTCTGTGACCGTCTGACCAGAACCAAACCGGTCCAGGTTAGCATCAGCGTCTGGAACCCCAGAGCAGAACAAAGCAGAACCTTCTGGGCCGGAGTCATCCGCCTCTCACATGAGGGAGACGCCACCGGCGCCGTCAGATGTTGGATCAGCTGATTGGAAGCAGCAGCTGACGTCCTCCAACAAACAACAACAAAGAGGCTGCAGCAAACGGGACCCAAACAAAGCCGGAGAGGCTCGAACCGCAGACGGAACGTTTCTGTCACCAATGATCAGAACATCAAAACCGTATCCTCAAAATGTTCACCTAAAACTGCAGCAGATTATCCTGAAACACAAGAACATCCTGTCCCTGAGGAGCAACTTTGTCTGCTTTTACACAAAAACACATAAATCTGGACAGAAAAATCTCCAATGATCTGACATAAATGTGTATTTTTACAATATATTTTGTCTTTTTTAATAGAGACAAATGTGATGTTTGAGTCATTTCTGATCTCAGGTTGATCACAAATCACTTCTTTATTGATAAGAGAAAATCCTCGATTCATAATCAGACATTTGAAGCACAAAGAGCTCCACTGCGCAGACACAAAGCAGCCTTTGTGCGCGCGCGCAGGAAGAGCCTCAACATTCCTGCCAGGTGGAGCGAGGGCTGGACGCTCCACAACTTTCCCGCTGTCCTGATGTGACATGTCAGAGTCCTGCAGCCCGAGGCAGCCGCGCGTGCAGCCTCGGTCTGCGCAGCTGGGACCGCGCACCTGACCCCCCTCCCCCCTCACCTGTCTGTCCGTGCGTCCGCGCGCCCCTCCTCCCGCCGCGCCTCAGATCTGGAGCGAAGCTGCGGGACTCGAACCTGCGCAGCGGCCGCCTCGGAGCTCCGCAGATCAGCGTCTGACCGCAGCTCGGCGATCACACAGCCGCGCTCTATTGTCCGCCGACGGGCCCGCCCACCGCTACGGCCGTCCAATGAGAGCGCAGGGCGGCCTCTTTGATCCTGTGATGCCTTCTGGGTCTGTAGGAATTTACAGACTGATCTCAGATCAGATAAAGAGGGGATTAGCAGGTTCAGAAATAAAATCATTTTCTGAATCTGTTTATTCTGGAAGTTTCTTCTATTTAGGGATTTTTTCCTCCACATTTTCTGTTCAGATCAATCGATTTATTCTGTTGTTCAATTTAATACTTAATACCTACAATGTTATAACGTTGTAATCATATTAGAGTCATTATCTGGAGAAAAGTCTCCAATTTGACATCAAAATATATTTTTTTCGAGAATGCTTCATTTTAAATATGTGTTTACTGTCAGAACAAATATATTTTTCCATCCCAGATATTATTTTTATTTTATAAATGTTCTCTATTTCTAGTTGTGGTTGAAGTAAATGTTCCACCTGTTAAGAACTCTATGGAATCTCTATGAATATTATAATATACATATTTTTTATTATTTATATGTCCCCTATTCTAATTAAATAATTTAAAACTAAATATTTATCTCAAATATCCTTTAAAATCCTAAATGTAACCAACAGGTGAAATTCACTGTGGTCATTTTTACAAAAAAAGTAATTTATGGGAAGATTTCCAATCCAAAATACAAACTTTAAGATTGTTCTCATCATTTTAGACAACAAATAGTGATTTTTTTTAAATGTATACTATCTATCAATGGTTGTGTTTCAGGGTTGAAACAAGCATAACGGGGTTAATGATAGTGATGAGGTTTTTTAGGTTTTAGGGACAAATACACATTTACATGTATTTCATACGCTAGAATTCAATGGTACTTTCTAGAGCTGTCAGGCGATTAAAATTCTTAATCGCGATTAATCGCATTTTGTCCAGAGTTAACTCGCGATTAATCGCAAATTTACATTTGGCCTTTTTTTAAGGAAAAAAAATGTGTGGTTCGTGGAATTTAGTAGTTCTACATTAATTATGAAAACAAGAATGACAAAATTAATAGTTTTAATCAGAAATACTTTATTTTGTAACATTGTATTGAGATAAACTTTCTTAACAATAAAAGGCTGTAACATAAAATGTCTAACAAAAGCCCAAGTGCAAGTGAAGGGCATTTTAAATTCAAAACTTCAATCAATGTTCAGTAAAATAAAATAAAAAACATCAAAAATAACATTTCCATAACACTTTCATGTTCATTTTTTGTCAGGACCAAATCTTTTCCTCCTCTGCTGAACTACAGTAATAAATGAAATAGAGATTTATCATTTCCAATTAACTTTTGTTTTTTAAAACATTAAAGACTGAGAAAAGCGGGATACACTGTGGATAGTTTGACAGTCTGTTACTGCCGCCGCGTTCTCTGGCTGCAGCTCGATGCAGCGACGTGTCCAGCGGAGCTCATCATGAATATGCCGGCAGACAGACCGCTATGCTGGGGCTGGATCACGCTTAAACCTCCAGAACATTTAAAACGTCCCCCGGTGCGCTTGCTGTTCGGAACGTCGGGGGTCCGCAGCTCTCGGGACGCGGCGCCGGACGCGAGCCGGTACCACCAGACGTGGTACTGGACGCGAACCAGAGCCGGGTTAGGATGCAGGAGCTCTCCAGGTCCTAGTGCCGGCCGATTTTAGCTCGCAGCTCGGTGGTTGGAGAGCCGCCCGTGATCGAGTGAGAGCAGCCGGTGAGTTAAAGGGGGGGACGCCCGCGCGCGCGGTATGGAAAGGCACGTATGAGAAAGTTCCCGATTAATGCGTCAAAATAAAATTGTCGGCGTCAAGCACATGTCAGATTAATGCGTTTTTAACGCGACAAATCTGACAGCCCTAGTACTTTCACATTAAAACATGTTAAATGGTTGAGAATTTTTTTCAAAATGACCACTCCTTCATATGCTAAGCATTAATAATATAACATCCATTAAGTTCAGAATTAAATTGTTTAATTAAATAGCCAA
Organism: Oryzias melastigma; assembly: GCF_002922805.2. Classification (NCBI taxonomy): domain Eukaryota; kingdom Metazoa; phylum Chordata; class Actinopteri; order Beloniformes; family Adrianichthyidae; genus Oryzias; species Oryzias melastigma. The sequence continues at coordinate 2,203,329 of NC_050519.1, forward strand.
AACTTTGTAAGCAAGTAGTAGTTTTCTATATCTATATATATAACCATATCCATTTCACAACATAAATGTCAAAAAATCCAAAAAAAGCTTTGACTGATCTGCTTCCCGCTGAGGCTCCAGAGTCCAAAATACTTCACTTCCTGGTGGATGTAATAGTGGATCATACGATTTTATTCATGGGGGGGGGGTCGTTGTGACGGTTAAACCGTCACTCAGGGACAGACCTAAAATTATTTAGGTCTGTCCAGCTGTTAGGTCAGCATTAAACTTTCATTTAGGTCGTGAGGGACATGACATCATTGGTGGTGTACAATGAAACAGTGAAAGTGAAACAGTTTGACATTTGTCCCTGAAAACTATTAAGTTACAATAACCACTCTAAGCGTGTTCAAGCGACTACTTCCAATGAAAGTCTTTATAAAGACGTAAATGCGTGTTTTAGGCCTCAAAACTGTTGTATTCACGTCACAAGGGCTCTATGTATGAAACTTGTACGCTGAAAGAAAATCCAGTTGACCGTTGACCAATCAGGGACTCAAATGATGTCCCTTTTAATTATTCAAGTCCTAACTGTTTGAAAATTGATCATGAAGAAGAAATGATCAATAATTGTGTCCCACTGGAATTATACGACACCAAGTCTTTCATATATCGGAATAGAGCTGTGATAGAAAAAGCCTGGAACTGAGCTTCTTCCATCTGTAGGTGGTGGACATCTACTGGTCAACAACAGTAAAAGACGAAGAGCCCCCTCCGGGCTTGTCCAGTCCACAATCGTAACCCTGGGATTTCCTTGATCTTGTTTATATTCAGCACCAGATTATTTAATTCTGGATCCGTCCATCAAGTTATCCACTTCTTCTCTGTTGTTGTTTTCCCTGATGAGTTCCACCACTGTGGTATCATCAGCAAACTTTGTAACCCGCTTCTGCTTCTGTGTGGCTGCAAAGTCTTGTATCAGCACTGTGAACATCAATGGACTGAGTGCACACCGTAGTGCTCAGCATTCTGGGTTTGGACTGTGGTCTTTCAGTCAGGAAGTCCTGAATCCAGAGAAATGTGGCGGTATTCAGACCGAGTAGAAGACTCTTCTCAACTAGAGTTAATGACGCCTCCCTTTACCGGCCGATCCTCCTTACAGGACTCACCTGTGGTCATGAGCTCTGGGTCATCACTGAAAGAACAAGATCCCGACTACAGCGGTTGAAATGAGTTTTCTCTGGAGGGTAGCTTAGAGAAGCGCCGCTGCTCCTCGATATCGAGAGGAGCCAGTTGAGGTGGCTCGGCCATCTGGTCTGGATGCCTCCCTGGAGAGGTGTTCAGGCATGTCCCACTAGGCGGAGGCCCCAGGGAAGACCCAGGAAACGCTTGAGAGACTATGTCTCTCAGTTGGTCTGGGGATGGATCGGGGTCCCCCCAGAGGAGCTGGAGGAAGTGGCCGGGGAGAGGGAAGTCTGGGCATCTTTGCTTAGACTGCTGCACCCGCGACCTGGTCCTGAAAGAGTGGAACAAGACGGATGAATGACCGCTTTTGCATCCTTGTCGATGTCTACATCGTCTCCTTGAGAGGCTGCTGACTTTAAAATCTCCCAATCTGTGTTTTTAAAGCAGTTCTGAAGTGCAGAGACGGCAGTCTCCAGCCAGATCCGCATGTGTTTTATTTCTGATCTACTGCGCTTAAAACATAGTTTGTATGAAGGTACCAGCATGACGGATTGATGGTCTGAGCTGCCTAGAGTTAGGAGAGTTTGTGTACACCAAGTCTGCAAGTACTCTTCTGGTTTTAAAGTCAACTTGTCCTTAAATTGGTAGGATTAAAATCCCGGCGATTATGATGAAGCTGTCCAGGTCTTTTGACTACAGCTCACTGATGACATCACGCAGCTCTCCCAGTGTCTCGTCCGCATTAGCGTTAGCGTCCGATGGAATGTCAACAATGGCTAAGATCCTGTTGGTGAATTCCCTTGGCAGATAACATTTTCTTTTTCATCAGAAAAATGCCTCCGAACCACGTTAAAAACACAATTTTCATTGGAGTGTGTCTTTAATTTGGAATCTTCCTGAGCATGATCTGGATTTTCCGAGGGCTTTTTGGTGTCAGTGAAAGCATCACGGGCAGAAACAGAGGTGAAAGGTGCAGATCACTGCAGGTCAAACATCCGTCCTGCTGCTGTTTAAAGTCATAATTAATCTTAAAAAACAAACATTTTTAGGTCCTGCAATGAACAGAGAAGAGTTTTTTTTTTTAATGACAGTTTGATGGATTCTGTTCGTCCGAGGTTCTGCTGCTCTTTGACTCGCCGTCTGCGTCATCGCAGCATATTGTTATTCTGCAGGATTCTCAGCAGGAAAACACATTGATCTTTTTTCATTTCTGCACAGTCCATCACAGAGACGATTATGGAGGCGCAATAATCCGCAAATGTCTGAGACAAAGAGGTCGCCGGGCTTCCAGGCGTGCAAACTGATGAGCTGCAGCACCTTACATCAGACGAGGAGGAGGGAGGAGGAGGCGGGGTCCTCCAGGGACACATGTGCTCCGGCTTTTAGTGATTACAGGAGGAGGGATGAGAGGAGGCTCCGAGCGGACGTCAAGGAGACTCCATGGTTCTGGAAAACAGTCGGATTGAGAACGGCGTTTAGTTAGGAGAAACGTGGAGAATTGGTTGTTTTTGGGTTCTTTTCATCTTTATCACATGGATTTTCTTTGTTAACTTGATGAATTATCAAGATGAAAATGTTTATCCTCTTTTAGAATTATGTTAAGACTCTTTAGCCCCGCCCATTTATTTCCTTTCTCTTGTTTGTCTCTCATTTATCAGAAAAAAACACATTGTTTTGATAAAAAGACACTTTCATGATCAGAATGTCGGACATTTCTTAAAAATAACCGAACCAAAGCATCTTTTTTGAGCTAAGTGAGCCTTTTAAAGCTAAATATAGTCATTTCTATGAGGTTTTTCTTTAAATAAATGTCTATTCTGTCAGTTTTGTCGACCCTCTCTGCTCGTTTGGTTCAGCTTTTCTCTTTGCTTCATAAAAATCGAAACTGCAGGTAAAATCTGAGTTTATCCGTTTTCTGTTTGCTGCATTCTGACTGAGTCAGAAGGTTTTTCCCGCTCAGGGTCTAAGTGCAGATAATTAGCTCATTACGGCGGTGGCATGTTTGATCAATTCTCCTCGGGGAGCAAATAATGAGATCCTGGAGGAAACGGCGAAGCTGCAGCTGAAACAAACACTTTCTGTCAGCAGGTGAGGCAGACCGCCACTCGCCACCGCCCGGCTCGGTGGATTGTTTTCACATCTTCATCTTCACGGGGGGTTTCTGCCCCGACTCTCTCCTCCAGACTTGTTTACTGCCAGACACAATAAAAATCCAACCAACAGCTGCGGCTGTTTCAATCAAGGTTATAGCAGTTATTTCCCAGAATGCCACAGTGCAACATGAATCCCCCACTGGGCTGAGTTCCAGTAGTTTTAGTCTCAGAGTCTGAAGCAGAGGAGGCCTGGAGGACCTGTTAGAGCGCCTCCTCTGGTCACCGGAGGAAGTGCTTCAGTCTGATGGTCATTTCTGAGCAATGAAGAAAAAGTCACTGGAAAAGATGACAAATAACACAAATATATTTTTAAAAAAAAACCTTTATTTAAAAATATGGATAAAAAAAGATAATGTTAATAAAATCTTTACCCATACAGGGGACATTTTTTTAGAATTATACAAGAATAAGATAGTAAAATTATGTCGAAAAAGTCAAAATTTTACAAGAATAAAGTTGTAAAAATATCAGAAAAAAAGTCAAAAATGTAAAAGAATAAAGTTTTTATAATATGAGGGAAAACACAAATTTTAATGGGAATAAAGTCATAAAATTTGAGGGAAAAAATTCAGAATCTTTTGAGAATAGTCACAAAATTATAAGAAAAAAGTCTGAATTTTTGGAGCATCTTTTAAAAAATGTTTTTAAAAAGCATCTAAATTTGTCAAAAACGAAAGACAAAATTTTGAAAATGTCCAAATTTTATGAGAACAAAGTCAAAATTGTAAAAAAAAGTCAAAATGCAGGAAGACGTTAGCACAAAATGATGAAATAATGTCTACATTTTTATTGTTTTCTCATAAATTTTGTTCTTGTAAAATGTAGATGATTTTTCATTATTTTTTATGACTAGAGTTTAATATATTTTTTAAAATATTCTTTAATTTTATGGCTTTATTAGTACAAAAATGTTTGCTCTTTCTCATAGATTATTTATTTGATTTTATTAATTTATTCTTGCAAACTTTTGAATGTACTCGTAATTTTAGTTTTACAATCACAATTTTTTTGTATTTTTTCTAACTTCTATAATTGTCTTAAAGTAAAGTTTACATTTTTTCCTGATAATTTTCTTTTTCACGTTTTTTTCTCATAAATTTACAACTTTGTTCTTGTAAAATTAAGACGCCTTTTAAAATTATTTTCAATGACAAAAGTCTCGTGAAATCTTGACACTATTCCTTAATTTTAATGACTTAATAATCATAAAAATTGTTGTTCTTTATCATAATTTTATCATTTGATTGTTTTGAATTATTTTATTATGATTTACTTTAATTAATTCATTCTTGGATAATTTGAATTTGCTCAGATTTTTATGTTTGTTCTCATAAAATTGTTTATTTTTCATACTTTTACAACTGTGTTTTAGTCAAATTTAGATTTTTTTCCGTATAATTTTACAACTTTATTCTTGTGACTTTTCAAGAGTTTTCTCATAATTTTACACTTTTGTTTATGTAAAATTTAGACACTTTTTTCATCATTTTATAATTACATTCTTCATTTTGACTTTTGTCTGACTTTATTTTACCTCTTCATTCTCACAAATGTCTTTATTTAATTTTGTGTATATTTTTTTATGTCAGCATTCTTTACTCTCATAATGTCGTCAGATATTTCAGTATAAATAAAGTTTTGTTTCAGGCGTAAATGGAAGAATTTCTGCAGTTTGAGTGAAATGTTTGAGTGTTTCTGTTATTCCTCCAGATGTGTAGAGATCATCTGTTGGATCTGCAGCTGCAAACATCTGCCAGACCCCCCCCCCCCAACGTGAGCAGCAGGGACACGTGCACGACCAGAAAACAAGCACGTTTACCCTCCATAATCCGGGTTCCTGCTCCGTAGAACGATAGACTCATTATCCTCTTACGGGAAGCTGCTGTTCCGCTCGGAGCGCCGGGACCAAAATCATCGGATCTGTTGACGTTCTGATCAGTTCAGGAGAATCATGGACTGATCTGCAGATGGAGGCCGGAGCGTCCTGGGATGCTCCCGCAGACGGAGACATCCTCCTCTGCAGGACTGGAGACGGTTGATGTTAGAGAAGGAAAATTCTGGATAAAAGTATTCAGTCACAGTTTATCTGAAGATCTGAAAGCGTCTTTTACTGAGTTCTTATAGAGTCTGAGGATTCCCGTCCTCCACGGTGAAAAACAAACCTCAGATGTGGGAGGAGCTTAAACCAGTGAACATCTCCTGGTGGTTTGACAGGGCGGAGCTTCTGCAGGTTTGGCGTTATGCTCTCACCTTTGACCCCGCCTGGATCTCCATCCCAGAGAGGAGAACGTTCTGACCTTTGAACACGTTCCTGTGATGGAGGACATAGAATATAGAAAATTAAGTTTAAATGTGCATTTTTTAGTGTTTTTATTTAAATTGTTGTGATAAGAGGCAGAAACCAAAACATAGTTAGAAGATTATTTTTGTAAAGCAGACTCTCCATTCTGATGCACACAAACAGATCCATGAACATCTTTGTTTTCCTCTGAGCTGAATCTGGATCAGAACCGGACGGCTGGATAACTCTGATCGGTTTTTGTTTCTCACCGCTGATGTTATGCTTGGGGTGTGAGGGGCTGTAAGCAAGAGAGTGGTCCCGCCCACAACTCAGGTGAACTTTTACTGAACTCATGCCGTTCTGCAGAAACTATGTCCTAGGAATCAACGCAGGGTTTTATATTAAAAACAGCATCATCATAATTAAAAGTAAAAATCTGTAAAAGCTTTGAAAATAGATCAGGAATAGATCTATGTTTTTCAATATATTTCCTCTAACTTTTCAATATATATATATATATATTGGATATTATTTTTGGATATTATTTTTAATGATTTTTGGTAGAAAAAACACATTTTTTGATGTATTCTTTTCTACCTTTTATAGAATAGAATAGAATAGAATAGAATAGATTTATTTATTTAGTCATTGTCACATGTACAACGAAATTTAAAAGTGCTCGCTAATCAGTGCATCATTCATACTTTTCCTAAGGAATAAAAACTAAAGTCATTTCATTTTCAAGTCAGTTATCATTTTCTTTTTCTAAATATAAATTTTTATTTAGTATTTTTTAATATAATTTTTCTGTAACTTTTACATATATATATTATTTTTGCTTTTTTGTCATTTTTGAAATAATTTTTTGCTTTTTTTGAGATAGTATTTTTAATGATTTTTCAAAGAAAAAAAATTTTTGTTTTTCAATGTATTTCTATCTAACTTTTTGAAAAAAAAATTCTAAATATAACTTCTTATTAATTTTTTTTTTGTTTTTTTTATATATAATTTTTTGTAACTTTTACATATATTTTTTCTGGTTTTTAGCGCTATTTTTTCTAACTTTTCAATATCATTTTTGATTCAAAAAAATATAATTTGATTTGCTTTTTATGTTTTTTAATATATTTCTTGTCTTTTTTTGCTCTAATTATTTTCTGTTTCCTAAAGCGATGAGATCAGTGTTACGCCGTCGGGCAAAAAGGGAACCAGGAGCAGGAAGGACTCAAAGTCAGATGCGAACGAAGGAAAAATGTTTAAGAACACTCCAAAGAGACCGCAAGACGTAGGAGACAAAACAAGACTCTGCAACAGTGAAAAACCCAAAGACCATAACTTAAATACCATTAATGACAAACATAATGCAGCTGTGGCAACCAGGTGAGACCAAAGGAGGAGGGGCAAACACCGCTACAAACAAAAATAACAGTTTATAGCTTTAATAGCTTATAAACTAAGCAGACATAGATCCTGGACACAACGTCGCTTTTATTTTCAGAGAGGATCTTTAAGGTGATGCAGGCTAAGTAAGAAGAAGAAAATAAAGAGAGCGACCAGAAGAACAGGTGAGCAGTTCTTCAACCTGGTCAAGTATCAACCACCGAGGAATTCAGGCAGAAAGAAATCTGACAAGTGGATTAAAAAAATCCAGTAAAAAGTGCTTTGATGTAATCAGTGATTTAGTCAAACTCACGCAGAGAAAGCGACTCGGAGGTTTGAAATGACCTTTTCAGAGCTCAAACTCCAGAGTTTATTCTACTTGATGATCATGAGGATTTATTTTTACGTTACTCTATTTCTGTAAATGTAGATTGTTTACGGTGTTCTTTTTCTCCAAGATTTCTCTATAAAAACTGAAGATAAAGTGACCGTGGAGACTGGGAGGAAGACGATGGGAATGAGGAGAATACATCAGGAGATTTGAGGATAAACGAAGTTCAGGAGCGTTTATGGAGGAAAAGGTTCTCCAGGTCAGCTTCAGATCATCAGTAGATCATGGATCTAGAACCTTTAGTGCTACAAGAGCCGTTTGGTCCAGAATCCAACGAGAGCCACAAAGTCTCACTTTATCGTTAAAAAATGTATGTTTTTTCCAATTAAACACTGATTTATAAATGTAACTTAAATATTACAATAATTAAAAACAACTGTATATATATATTAGTTGTAACTTCTGTTACTTTTGACAGCAGCACTCAATAGTTCCTTTCAAAATAAAACCCACGCTGTGTCAAAAACATGTTTCTATCAATAGAATTTTGATGTGCTGCCATCATTTTCCATTTTACTCTCAGAAATAAACATTTTACTAAAAAACCTCAAAATATTTAGGATAAACTGAGGTTTGTATTGTCATCTCTAAGATCTGAGACACAAAACTGTAAATCATTTTTAATCATTATTGACTCAATTTGTTAAAACTTTTCTCACTTTAGTGTAATTTACCAAAATAAAACACTGTTTGGAGACTTTTATTTGATTAACTTTAAATAATAAACAAAAAATTAAAGAACATTTCTACAGAATTTCAGATAGTAAATTACATTTTTTTGTTTAGTTGCTTGACGTGTTTAAAACTTGACAAAACGATAATTAATGGATAATTAAGCATTAATTAGATATTAAATAAAGTGTTAATCGTCACTTTTATGCAATACTTGTATTATTTTAATGTATTAGCAAGCAGTTATATTTTATGCATTCTGTGATTTTTTTTTTTTATTTTTATTATTTTTTTTATGCCTCTGCAGAAAAGCTTGGACATATTATAGTTTTATCTTCATTAAAAAAGGGCAAGAAAATATTAAACATAAATTATTTTCCTTTATTTCTTTACCTGTACGGCTGGTTTGTGGATTTTCTGAGTGTACATCTCGTCGGCTCGTCCTCCTCCTCTCCGGATCACATGGTGTTCTGAAATCTTCAGAAAGTTCCTGCGAACACAAAAGGTCGTCCCGCCGCCGCCTGCAAAAGAACACGCCGCTGAAGTCGAGCTAAAAGCAGCCTGCTCTTGTTTTACCGCGTAAACCGCCTCGTCCCACACACTCAACTTTCGCCCCGGGTGTCATGAAGATGGGGGAGGGCTCTCAGCCTCCCGTTGCCATGGAGATCTTCCTCAAACCATCACTCCTGCAGAAAACTGAGACTTTAAGATTAGATTCAAATGGTTTGATAGAAAGCTCTAAAAGTAGAAAGAAAATGTTCTTCAAGTTTGTCAGAGAATCATGAAAGTTTGATCACTTTTAGGAACCGATAACAGCTTCAACCATCGGACTCAATCTGATCCGGTCTTCTAAAGAGAACTGTTCTGATGGGAGATGATGCTCCTGGTTGTTTCTGTGCTGCAGCCGCTGAGTCAGAACGCAGCGTTTATGAAACCAAGCGAAAGGCGGCGCGCATTAACTCAAGGTTCAACAGCTTTAGATCTGATGTGTGCTCTCCTCGACACATGAGTCACCGCTCGGCAGCCGTCCATGGGATGATGGCGTCTGCGTCGGGAGGACAAAGTGTTCTGGTAAAACACAAATCGGGTCACAGAACAAATGTAACCAGACGTGATTAATGGAATCAACCTGAATAAATCAAGGAGTCAAATATTACTAATGTCCTACAAATACTACGCTGTCATTTTACCTACTGCCAGTAAAAACTGAATTTGATTTAAGACAAATCTCAAAAAACTGTTTCTAAAGTTAAAGTCGCATCAGTTTAACCCCTTAATGCTGACTGTCGACAGGCTTTGAGTTCCGTCTTTAGTCTTTGAATTGACTCGACTGTAGATTTGAGGAACGTCCACAGCTGCATGCTGCCTCACATCTCGACTACGGCAGCTTGTTAGATCCAAAAAGGATGATTTTGGATCAGAACAGGTTCACATTCACAGCTTAAGTGTACCAAACTGAAGTCCGTTTGGAAGTAGAATCCAGAATCTAAAGTGAATCCAGAATCTAATGTGAATCCGGAATCTAAAGTGAATCCAAAATCTAAAGTGAATCCGGAATCTAATGTGAATCTGGAATCTAAAGTGAATCCAAAATCTAAAGTGAATCCGGAATCTAAAGTGAATCCAGAATCTAAAGCGAATCCAGAATTTAAAGTGAATCCGGAATCTAATGGGAATCCGGACAGTAAAGTGAATCCAAAATCTAAAGTGAACCGAGAATCTAAACTGAATCTGTACCCTAAAGTGAATCCAGAATTGAATGGAAATCTGGAAAGTAAAGTGAATCCAGAATCTAAAGTGAATCCGGACTCTAAAGTGAATTCAGAATCTAATGTGAATGCAGAATCGTATGTGAATCCAGAATCTATTGTGAATCCAGACTCCGAAGTGAATCCAGAACCTAAAGTGAATCCAGACCCTAACATGAATCCAGAATCTAAAGTGAATCCAGAGTCTAAGGTGAATCCGGACTCTAAAGGGAATTCAGAATCTAATGTGAATGCAGACTCCGAAGTGAATCCAGAACCTAAAGTGAATCCAGAATCTAAAGTGAATCCGGATCCTCCAGTGACTCCAGATCCCCTCGTTCTCCAGCTGAGCAGGTTTCTTTTGTTCGGTCCAAAACAGAGTTCCAATGAGCTGTCACAGTAGGCCGTTTGATAAAATAAACCCTGATGTGAACCAAACTGGATCCACATCTTCAAACGTTGGACCGTTCATAGTAAATCCTAAACACCTCATTTAAACCACGTTGAGCCGATCAACATTTCATTCTTTTGAGTCACATTTAGGTTTTTATTCCTGATCATGAACGTCCAGTTTTCTGGTGTTGAACCGAGAACACGTCGTCCGGAATAATTTCAATTTAAGAAGTAGAATTTATTTTTTCATTGATGTGAAGTCTTTGGATTGGTAAATTGTTTTTTTAAGCAGCTTCACACAGGAAGTGTGGCCTGCTTGACATCTTGACCCACACGAGTCCTCCAGATCTCCACGTTTGTCCTCCTGAAGTCCTCCTCCTGCCTCCTGATCCATCAGGAGCTCATGAAGAACTGGAGTAATCAGATGCAGCTTCTCACCCGTCTGCTGTCACGGCGCGGCGTGAATCCCAGAGGTGAAACATTAGCAGAACATGACGCTCTGCAGCGTGAATGTGATCAGATCCAGAAATACCAGCAGCTGAGGAGCATGATGACGGCTGCAGAGAGAAGGTCTGAACATCAGAGCGGCTCATTAAAACGCCGCCGCCGCTTCTCTCTGTCCTTCAAAGCCCTTCAGCCTTTTCACCGTCTGGTCATTTGAAATTCAAACTAGCTACAAAAACTGGAGCTGCATCTGTCTAATAATAGAGTGATGCTGAAAGCTGCAGCTGCTCAACAGGGACACCTAGTGGACGGAGACAGCAGCTTCATTTCTGACCTTTTTCTGTTTTTAGTGTTTGTGGTTCCTGTTCAGTCGCCATGGTAACACAATATGATAAAAACCAGACGGTTTGCAGAAAGAGGAAGAAGAAGAAGAAGAAGCTCTGATGGATGAGTCGCATTAAGAGCAGTTTTTATAGATATTGATCAACTGTTGAGGTGATTGGAGAAACAAATGTGATCGGTTTGGATATGAGTTTCTGAAGGTTTTCATTAAGAAGGGCCTTTTAAATGATAAAAAAGGCACATTTTACCCCAAAAATTAAATTCTAATACGTTTTATTTGATTAAATATTCATTGTCGTGTATTTTCCAATTCATGTCAGCTCTGTAACTGTAACATTTTCTTTCTCTTTAGCTTTACAGAACATAAAAAAGACTAAAAACCCAGAAATAGATCAGGACAATTTGATCGTTTATTAAAAAGGGGGACAGCACAATAAAAGAAGATAAAAACGATTAAAATAGAAGTTCAATTCTGAAAAAAAAAAAAAAAAAATAGAAGTTCAATTCTGACAGTTTTCAATTCTTTCAACCCTTTCAACTCAATTAAATTTTGAGTTTACACATTAAGACATACTGTATTTGTTTAGTAATGCACTAATAATAATAATAACTAATAATTTTCATATTAATCTGATCCAGTTCACTTACTGTGAAATGTATTAGTGAAATAATAATGAGATTGTTAATATCATACAGAGTTACATGGATTCTCCAACAGAGAAGCTCCAACGATTGTTCTGCCTCTCCAGGAGGGTGTTTCAGTTTGGCCACTAGGTGGTGATCATACTATAGCATTACACCTTATTCCAGAAGAAGAAGAAAGTATCAGCAAAAAAACAATGTTTCAGACCACAAATAGTTACTTGAAAAATATTTCCTTAAAAGATTTTAGAAAATTCATGCCTGTAACTTTATAAAGATGTTCATTTACTCGGCAATGTATGTTTATGTCAACTGAGCGTTAGCATTAGCCGTCCTATGGGAAATCCCATTATATGTTAGCATCAAGCTAGCAGACTTTAGCATTATGCGTTTTATTGATCTCTACTTTTATGGATCGACCGAGTGTTAGCATTAGCCGTTCTATGGAAAATTCCATTATATGTTAGCATCAAGCTAACGGACTTTAGCATTATGTGCTATATTGATCTCTACTTTTATGGATCGACCGAGCATTAGCATTAGCCGTTCTATTTAAAATTCCTTTAAATGTTAGCATAAGCCATCCTATAGGAAATTCTATTAAACATTAGCATCAAGCTAGCGGACTTTAGCATTATGCATTATATTGATCTCTACTTTTATGGATCGACCGAGCGTTAGCATTAGCCGTTACATGAAAAATTCCACTAAACATCAGCATCAAGCTAGTGGACTTCATTTTTTTACGTTACATTGATCTCTACTTTTATGGATCGACCGAGCATTAGCATTAGTCGTTCTATGGAAAAATCCATTAAATGTTAGCATTAGCCGTCCTATAGGAAATTCCATTTAACTTCTGCATCAAGCTAGCGGACCTTAGCATTATGCGTTTTATTGATCTCTACTTTTATGGATCGACCGAGCGTTAGCATTAGCCGTTACATGAAAAATTCCATTAAACGTTAGCATCAAGCGAGCAGACTTCAGTATTTTACATTACATTGATCTCTATTTTTATGGATCGACTGAGCATCAGCATTAGCTGTTCCATGGGAAATTCAATTAAACGTTAGCATCAAGCTAACGGACTTTAGCATTATGCGTTTTATTGATCTCTACTTTTATGGATCAACCGAGCGTTAGCATTAGCCTTTCTATGGAAAATTCCATTGAGCATTTGCATCAAGCTAGCAGACTTTAGCATTATGTGTTCAATCGATCTCTACTTTTTTTCATTGATTATTGAGTTATTAAGCTTAGATCAATTCAGATCGATTTTTATCAACAAAGCCATACTAAAAAGTACACATGTGTATACAAAAAACTACAAAATACTCATAAAAACACTTACTAAACAAATGTATAAAATTCAAAATCACATCATTTAATAACAGCATCAAAACAGTTTTATCTTTTAATGTTAGCAGCTGTAGAAGTCGACTAAAAACAATTTTAATAATTATGTGAAGGCCTCGTATGTACCGATTAGTGAAAAGTGAAACAGATCTAAAAAGCATGGAGTCAACATGACTGCTATGGTCTTTTCTGTCCATCTTCAGAACCCGCTGAATCACTTTTAGGGTCTCAGAGTTGCTGGAGCCTATCCTAGCTTCTGTTAGGTGAAAGCGAGGTTCAACCTGAACAGGTAGCCAGTCTGTCGCAGTGCTCCACACATACTTAGTGGTAATTTAGAACACCAGTTCACCTTTGAAGCCTGTTTTTAGACGGTGGGAGGAACCCAGAAGTTAAGATTTGAACCACGTGTGAGGCAACCACTACACCACATTCTCAGATTTATTTTATCTGATATGTATTTTTGCTTGAACTAATATTTATAATGATGAAAAACACAGTAAATCACATCAGAAGTTTATTTCTTGAGGTGTTGTTCTTCTCTTGTCCACGAGAGGGAGCTGTAGCCCAGCAGGTAGACGTTGAGTTAAAGGTCTCAGAAGTTCAGTCATCACTCCGGTTTGTTCAGAGGATTTTCAGACCCGGATTTAAACAGGATTAACGCAGCCTTTCCTCTAAAAACAGATCAATAATCTGAGATTATTCACCAGCATGTTTTTTGGTAATCCTCCGCTTTGATGTGATGGATCTCGGTAACTATGGAGATAATTTTATTTTAACAAAGAATTCCCTCTAAAACAAAAAGTATTTTGGGGACTTTCCAGATTGAAGATTTTAATTAAAATTAACATTTTCACCTCAAAAAAACAAATTAATTTCTACTTTGAATTATCTCTTTGGGTTTTATTTGTAATTTTTGGACAAATCCACTGATATTTGTTCTGTTTTTCAACAATTTAAGGAATAAATATATATTTAAATGACATTTTATAGATAGTTTAATATCCTCGGATTAACCTTTAACCCTTGTGTTTATGATTTTTGATTTATTGTAACTTTTCAACTGTTAACACGATCATTCCAGTAGATTCTGAAGCAGAAAAGCGGCTCAAACGAGCCGCTTTTCTGCTTCAGAATCTACTGGAATGATCGTTAAAGGGTTAAAGTACTTTGAGGATGAATTACAAAATAAAAGCCTCTTTGTTGCAAAGGTTCCTCTCTGCGTTTTACTTGCTCTTCTTCCTCACACACCTTCGTTTCCCGGCAGGATTTCCTGTCCGTGTTTGACCCCGCCCCCCCTCATGGTGGCGATGGGTTTCTATGGTTTGTTTCCTGCCTTCATTGTTGGAGGGGAGCAGCAGGAAGGATGACCCCCCTGCCCCTCAATGCTGCTCCACCTGCTGAATCACTGGATGTCACCTGAGAGTGGAGGGAGGGGTCAGAGGTCAATCTGGAAGTTTGGAGGAAATCAGATCTCACACGTCTGGATTTCTAGAAACTTCAGGAAATTCTTTCCTCCTGAAGGAAGACGTCACCTCAGATCGGGAACAAAGGAGGATTACGATGCAGCCGAGGAACATGGGAAATGAAGTCATTCAGGATCTGATAACAATAACAGTCCATTTCGAAACAATTTATCCCTGCAAAGAATTTTTACATTTAAGTTTTATATTCAAGATAAAATATTTCAAATTGAAACTCATTGTAATCTGGTTAATAAAAATACATTTCTGTTATTTTTATATCCTAATATTCCGTTTGGTTTTATTGACTAAGAAAAGAAAATTCAATTTTTGATCAACAATTTAGGTATTTTTGTAAAAACATTCAAAAATTTTTTTTTTGACTTTTTAAAGTCAAAATTTTTATTGTTTTAAAACGAGATAAAAAAATAAGAATGCTATGAAACTTTAAATTGTTTGATGTGATTTTTTTTAATTTGGGTTATTTATACATTGATGCCTCTCAATGTAATTTAGATTTTTTAGTACAGTTAGAAATTTTATTTTTAATTTTATTTGAACATATTTTAAAAAAAATATGTTGTTAATTTGATTCATGTTTTAATTGCTTTTTTTCCTTTTCTTTTTCTCTTTTACTAATGTTTGAATTGAATTCATTTTGTCTTCACATGTACACATAAATAAGGCCATGGTTTGTAAAGTCTAATTTGTCAATAAAATAAATTAAAAAACAATATTTTAAACAATATCAACTAGTTTAAAGCGCAGTTACTGCAGATACATTTTGTATGGATAACAAAATGTAAAAAAATACATTTACAGACAAACTTATAAATTCTCAAATGTACATTTCCTTGTCATGATTCGTTTTATTGTGTCTGTTCATTTATTGTATTTTTACCTCTTTGTGTTTTTACAGTTTTTTCATTCTTGTTTTGCATTTTGTTTCTAATTGTATGTTTTTATAGGGAAACAATTTTTCATTTTTTAAAGGAAAAATAGCTTTTAAGCTAACTCTGGTGCATTGACACTGATGATTTTTAATATTTAATGAACAAATAAATAAATAAATAAAGACAATAACTGTAGTTTTGTAATGAGGAATGATTTATAAGCACCAAATATTGAATTAAATGTCAAAAAAAGCCTCACCTTCTTGTGGTTTGAGATTTTTAAGGATTTCTGGTGTAGAAAAAGTTTCTTCATGTGAAATGTTTTGGATGGATGAGAACAAACGGGTTAGAATTCCATTTCCTGTTGAGCTGTTTGACCTTTGATGACCTTCTCCTTTTCTCTTTTGTAGTTTTTCTCTTTAAAATTCCTGTTGACTTCAATCTACATGTATTCCCACATTTGTAGAGTTTATTAAAGTCTTTTTTAACTCTTTTGTTGAAACCAAAAGTAACCTGAAAAACTCTGAAAAACTGCTATTTTTCAGAGTTTTTCCGAGATTTCTCCGTGTGTTCGGATGGATCTGGTGGGTTTCCATCCCTCAGAACACCTCCAGCTCCTCCTCGTTTTCCCTCCCGGATTCGATTGGTCTTCCTGACAGACGAGGCGATCACGGCGGCTCTGAATGTCTGCGGCGACTGGCTCCAAAGGTGAGGCAGACGTGAGTCAGAGCGAGTCAGCTCCGAGGATCTGCTGGAGGTGAATGGAGCCCGTCTCCCTGTCATCTCTCAGATAAGAGCAGCTGACTCTGGGAAATGAAACGGCACAATGTTGCTTTTGTGAGTCAGACTTCAGAGAAGTGGATCTTTGTTCTTCAGGACTTCACGCTTACAAATGTAGAGTTTACAAATGATCATTCCTTCATTTTTTTAGAAGTTTTGTCATAAAATATTAAAAGTTATTTAAGTTGATTTATTCTGGAAAAATATTCCTCCCTCTTTATTATTCATAATTATGTTAAAAAGTTAATTTTTAAAGTTTTAAAAATGGGCATTCTGCAGCTTTTTGGACTATTTTGGCATTTACTAAGATTTCTTTTAGGCTGTTTTGGAGTTAAGCTAATATTTTAGCTACATGCTAGCTGTTTTGGCTAATTTAGACGCTTTGTTTGTTTGTTTTTTTTAGTCCATTAAGGGGTTTAGCTAATATTTCAGCTACATGCTTATATATTTATTTATTTTTATGAATTTATACTTTTTTCCATTTTTTTATGCTGTTTTGGACTTAAGCGAATACTTCAGCTACATGCTAGCTGTTCCGGCTAATTTAGGCTTTTTTAAGCTAAACTCCAAAATGGAGTTTAGCTGAAATTGCAGCTAAATGC
>NC_050519.1:2220159-2224050 GCF_002922805.2 Oryzias melastigma
AGTTTATTAGGCTGTTTGGGAGTTTAGCTAATATTTCAGTTACATGCTAGCTGTTTTTTTGTCACTATTTTAAGATATTTATTACATTTTTAGGCTATTTGGGAGCTTAGCTAATATTTCAGCTACATGCTAGCTGTGTTTTTGTTGTTAATTTAAGCTTTTTACATTTTTCTAGGATGTTTTGGAGTAGAGCTAATCTTTTAGCTTTATGCTAGCTGTGTTGGCTAAATTAGAACTTTTTACAAGTTTTTTAGGCTAATTTGGCATTTAGCTAATATTTTAGCTATCAGCTTCAGCTTTTTAGCTATCAATTTCAGCATCTTCAGCTACAAAATTCAGTTTAAATCATTCACACTAGCATTATTGCAGATAATGTTATATATCTAGTTCATAATTGTGTTAAAAACTTACGGTTCTAAAGTTTTAAAAATGTAGTTTTAGAGTGTTCAATAAATGTTTATCCTGTTCGTCCTGCGACCTAAAGTGTGTTTTAAAATTTTCTCCCTTATGCGATTGAGTTTGACTTCTCTGCTCTAGAATATTTTACTCAGTGATTCCACATCATGACTCCTCCACCGCCGTGCTTCTCCATTCCTCTCTGATCTTCCTGCCCTGGAGCAGCCGTGTTGGTTCTGGAGCTTGTAGAGTTCTGTGACTCTTCGTGGTTTCTTCTCCTCTTGATGTGGTTCCTCACTTTTGCTTCAGCAGATAAAACAGAAATAAGCGCTCCTTTCTCAGCTATTAAGTGCCGTTTTTGTGAGGACGCAGACGCCTGAGCGCCGCAGGAATGCAGCTGCAGCGGCGTTGACATGCATGAAGAGGCGCTTTCATGACGCGTCCAGAGTCTCTCATGTGTGGGTATACAGTCTGACTCAACGCTCTGGCTCCATAATAACAGCTTACTCCGGTTTCACTCGTAAACAGAACTGCCTCCACAGTAAACGCTCAGTCTGTCCTCGCCCGGGCCTCCTGATGACTGTGGTGCATTTGGCCACGCCCACAGGGTTCACACGACCACAGTCTGTTCTCATCTTTAGCCTTTCGGGTTTAGAGACGACCCCGTCAGTTATGTGGGAGATTTGATGAGGATTGAACTCTGAAACCGTCATCTGGTGGGATGAGGTGATGCCACACTCGGCCTGTAGGGGTCAAAGGTCATGGCTGAAGGAGCACTCTTCATATTTCTGTGATGTTTAAGATCCACTCCGATGAAAATTGTGCTTTTAATGTGAAATGCTATTTTAAGCTTAAAATAGCATTTAAAATAGCATTTAAGAGCATTTCTTTATTCAAATTGATTTATTCAAATTGCTCCACACCAACGGTCCCGCCCACATCTCTGAGGTGAATTTCTAATGAACTCCTGCCGCTCTGCAGAAACTATGTTCTAGAAAACAACAGTTTTTTTGTTTGTTTTTTTTAGCTAAAAAATTAATTATAATTAAAAGACACCCAGAAACACTTTGAAAATAAATCAAAAGATGATCGGAGTTGGACTTTAAAGTTTACCAGTTTTCATAGTTTCTGGTTTGAAGCCCTGATTCTGTATGTAAGGGGGCGTGGCCTTTGAGTTTAACCCCGGAGAACCAACCAACAACTTTCTTCTGGGATTTTAAGGTTAATTTAAATGAACAAGCAAAAAAACTTTTGTTTAAATTATAATTTTAAAGACTTAAATTTACAAAAATTAAGTTCAATATTTACAACTTACAATTTTACAACTTAAAAAATTCTGAACATTTTGGCGACTTTAAATCAAATTATTATTAGTATAAGAAAACTGAAAAGAATAAACTTAAGAGATTTAAAGTCGTTACTACTAGGTTACTACTTTAATCTCATAATACTTTTTTCTGTTGTAATCTCGTAAATTTACAAGAAAAGTTGTAAATTTACTAATTTTTTTCCCTCGTAAATGTATGACTTTAATCTAGTAAAATTATTTTTTTTCAGTGGAACAAATCTTTTAATTGTGTGTTAAAAATGAGTAAATTTACGAGTGTTGTAAATTTAATTATCTAATCTCATATTTCTTTTCTAAGTTGAACATTTTTTTTAATTTATTGAAAGTTTTTTATCCTTGTAAATTTACAAATTTAGTCTCATAATATTTTCCTTTTTTTGGAGGCTGATACTCTAATACTCTAATACTCTATAATACTCTAATACTCCATCATAATACAAGAAACAAAAATAAATAAATATGGAGATAAAATAAAAATTGTAACCAGCGGTCCACTTTGACCCTGTGGATTCACCTGGTTGGGATTTTTTTCCCTGAATGTTTGTGAGTTTTAGTTTTTGTGGATTTTTTTAAATAAAGTTTTAGATGTTTTTTATTGACTCGTGTGGAATTGCCTCATAAAGCGGTTAGTGATTCAGCTCCTCAGACCTTTCGGTGTGTCTGCGAGCGGTGATCCAGAACCCGCCGTGAGGTTCTGCTCCGACCTGCAGGCTGAGATCCTGCGACGACATTTAAAGGTCTGGACGGAGGATTTAGGTCAGGGAGCGGCGGGAAGCGGCGTGCTCAGCACCTTGAGGCCTGCTCGGCGGGGGATGGCCTTCAGAGCGTGCAAACCTTCACTCCGTCATAAAGCAGCTTTATCAGCCTCTGGGGGCAGGGCTGAGTCAGTGGAAAGTGGCTCATGGAAACCACGGAGGTGATTCGCTGTAGCTCCTCCCACAGCGTCAGAGAGGAAACCAGGTTTTTAACATCATATTTATTCTTTGTTAAAAAATACTTATAAATATCACAAAGAGGGAACGTGGGACTGAAATACTGACAGTTTGTTTCTGCCTCTCAGAGGGGAGTGGCGGGGGGCTCCTCCGCTCAGCTGGGGGGGGCTCCTCCGCTCAGCTGGGGGGGCTCCTCCGCTCAGCTGGGGGGCTCATGAAGGTTCATGTGTCTGTGTAGTGTTGACTGGAGCAGCTTCTCTTTGGTTTCCTCCGTCCTTCAGCACGGCGTGGTGTTGGACGACCTGCCGCCCGACCTGGACTCCATCTTGGCGACCAGCAGCCGGAGGCGGTCTCCGGCGGAGCGGATGAGCTCCCTGCCGCTGAAAGAGGACAGAGGCGGCGTGACGTCAGCAGCTGGACGCCGTTCGCTCGGCGGGTCGGGCTCCACCCACCTGCTGTAGTCCATCCCCACCAGGCTGACGCCGTTCACCGCCAGGATGCGGTCGCCCGTCCTCAGCTTCTGGCTCTGAGCGGCCGGAGAGTCCGGAACCACCGACTTCACGTAGACGCCGCTCATCCTCAGCGGCGTTTTCTGTAAAGCAGAAGCGACGGTCGGATGACGAAGCAAAGCGGGAGAGCAGGAGGAGGAGGGAACGCCGCTTCCTCACCATCCCGTCGACCAGCGCCAGCCCCAGCCCGTGAGGCCCGCGGCGGATCTCCACGGTAAACACCTCGTCCCGGTCCTCCTCGCCTCCCGTTTGCTCGGACCCTGCGCAGACAGAAGAACACACAAATGCTGCAGACAGGAAGTGGGCGGCGGCCAAAGCAACTTCAAAGAAGCTGACCATAGATGTAGTACGACTCCGTTTCTCCAGAGGAGGGGCTGTCACAGCCCCTCCTCTGGAGAAACGGAGTCATATTCCATCAATGCTTCGGAAAATCAATTGCCCCCCCCATTGCCCCCCCACGCAGGACCTGCCCCGAACAATGGAGGCCGATTAAGATTCCACGCAGCAACCCAGCTGTAAACTCCCATGACGGACGCCGCTTTCTCTCCTGACATCACCGCCGCTCCTCTGCTCAGATTAAAGGATTAACAAACTTTGAAAATAACATTCGACCCCCCCCTGAACCACGAGGGAGGGGGGTGACAGCGTCGGAGGGCAGAAACTTTAAAGTCCTGCAGGTTTTTGCTTCATTAGCTAATGAATCGCG
>NC_050519.1:2224597-2258957 GCF_002922805.2 Oryzias melastigma
CAGCAGACCTTCACAGCTGTCTGAGGTCAGGCAGACTACAACTTAAAGAATTTCTGGGCACCTGTCTTCAGCTGCCGGTTCCCCTCCTGCCGGGTCGTCTCCCGCCGGTTCCCCTCCTGCCGGGTCGTCTCCTGCCGGGCCCCCTCCTGCAAGTCCGCCTCCAGCTGGGCCAGCTCCATCCCCTGGGGGGTGTTGGGTGGGGTGAGCAGGCAGGACGGGTCCAGCGCCAGGCTCTTGTGGAGGCCGGCGTCGGGCCGTCCGGGCAGCGTGTTCTGCAGCTCCAGGCTCTTCAGCTTCTGGGTCAGGACCGCCTCGCAGCCGCTCAGGTCACCGGGAGGCCCGCGGGTCTGAGCGGGTTCTGGATCTGCCTGGAGATCCGGGTCCGGGAGGCTACTGACAGCAGCGCCGGTCCTGCTGGGAGCCTGAAGGAGCGGTCAGGAGATCAGTGACGGCTGTGGGTCAGCGGAGCGGCTCGTGTTCTGGGTCAGAACCGGTTACCTGCTCCTCTTTCTCAGCCGGGCTTTTCCTGCCGCGGAGCCGCTGGAGAAACTCCTGCAGGCGGGCCAGCTGCTGGAACAGAGCGGGCTCCAGGACGGGCTTACCCAGCTCCAGGTGGAAGGAGCTGCTGGGCAGGACGAGCGGCGGGTGGCGGTCGAAGCTCTCCAGGATGTCTCCTGCAGAGAAGAGAGAGAGGAGCTGTGCTGCAGCGTCTGACCGGATGCTGACATGAAGGAAACATGAAGCTGACTGGAGGAGAGGATGAGGATCAGGTTCTTATAGAGTCTTCATGCTGTGGAGTCGTTTCTGTGCTCTCAGCAGCTGCTGTGCAGTCAGACGTCAGGTTAGAACCTGCACGCCGCAGCAGGTCAGCCGTGATTGGTGCAGAGCCAGGAGTCTGGTTCCTCTAGTTTACTGTAAACAGACGGCGGCTCAGCGGAGGAGCAGATCTCTGTTTCCAGCAGAGGAACCTGAAGGTAGTTTGATTTCTGCCGATTGAAGCAGCAACGAACTGACTTGATAGAAACAAACCTGCTGGAGAACAGGAATAATGATCTAATACTAAGAAGACTGTATCATTCTAAACCGGACCATTCCGTTCTGAACCGGAGCATAGTGTTTTGAACCGGACCGTACCGTTCTAAACCGGACCGTATCATTCTAATCCGTACCGGTTTCCATTCCAAACAGGACCATACCGTTCTAAACCAGACTGTACCATTCTAAACCAGATTGTGCCATTCTAAATCTGTCAGTGGAAATGAGACTTAAGATAGAAAATGAAATATTATATCAGCAATTTCTCGATAGTAACCGATGTTTAACCTTTCAGTCCTTATGTAGTCTCAATAACTTCTCCTTTTTTTTGGATTCAGGTTGGGAAAATTTTACTAGATCTTCACTAAAAGAACTTGATCGGTCAGATAAGTGTGGATCATTGACAGTAAATGAAAACTGGACTGAGTGTTCCGAACAGGAAGTACACAGAATCCCATAGACTTCTATGCTGTTACTCAGTCATTCTATTGGTCAGAATAACCATTCTTACTCTGATATCTTCTTTAAACATGTTCTTGATAATTCTCATATTTTTGCATCGAACCTGTCCTGAGCGCGTCCTCCTCATCCTCAGGCGAAGGTTTCCACCTGCTGGGGGCGCTCTTCCCGGCGCTGTAGGCCCTCAGCATGTGGTGAAGCTGTGCAGCGTTCAGAGCGGCGAACTCGGCCCGCAGAGAGGTCCAGCTGGCCTGATGAGAAGAACGGAGGGCTCAGAAGCTGATTCCCCGCCGCCGTTTACACAAAAACAAACACTGCTCCTCTCTGCTGTAAACAGCTGTTCATTCAGGCCAGCTGTGGCAGCAAAGCCTCGTGGGAAATATTTCTCAGCGTGATGAAGATCACTGTTTGTGGAAAGCTGAGCTCTTCCTTTCTGCATCTTTTTTCCTCTGTAATTACGAGTCTGCTCGGGTTCCTGTGAAAGTCCTCATCCAGAGACGTGACGACGTGACAGGAGCGCTCACTCTGCTGATCTTTGAGGAAGCAGCTGAGTCATGTAGGCGTTCTGGTGACGCAGACACACCGCCTCAGAAACTCAAACATCTGATTGTTGTGTCTGAGATTTAATGTTCGGCACAAATTTTCTCCCCAAAATAACCCCCGCGGGCTTTGTTTTCCAAAAGCAGGAGCTCCTCCCTCTGGAGTAAATTATAACCGGGATGGAAAAGTTTCTGCAGGGCGTGTGCTGCTCTGCAGCCACAGAGTGACCTCATGGCAGAGCGGGGATAAAAACAGACGGGACGGAGGCTCGGGGGTCACAACAGGAGTCCATTCAGCCGTGAAACCTTTATTTTCTACACAGAAAAACTGAGCTGCAGCGATTTATAGAAGTTAAATTTAAAGGTTTTAAAGATTATTTAAAATCCTATTTAAGATGTATGTACTCAGAAAATGAAACAAACAACTGATTCTTAATCAAAACCTGCGATTAATGACCCTCTGACACGACCTAGCAGTGACAGGAAGTCACATCACATTGATGAGATCAAATTCCACCAGAACTTACAACAATTTAGGCTTTTTAATGATTTGTAGACAACCTGCAGTCAGACTGGGGCGGCGCAGGTCTCCGAGGTCACGGCCCTGCGGCTCACAGTAATCCTGCAGAATCGCTGCAGTTCAGGTGAGGAGGACCCAGCGGATCCTGGAGAGCTCTGAACTTCATTCTCTGCAGAGTTCCTCTCCAGCACCACACCTGAGCAGCTCTATGCTCCTTCTCCTTTATGACTCCGTGTTTAATGAGGAAAGTGTCAACACGACCCGAATGAGTGACCAGGAGAACCGTGAGCTTAAGGGGGGATTATCACTGCAGCTCAGAACAGACTGATGAACCCTCCACTGATCTGTCGCTTTAGTCCCACAGAAATGTTTAATGTTGTTGATGCTGGAAACACTTTATATCTCTCTAATTTATCTATATCTAAAGTTATAAACAATATTGCAAGGCAAGTTAAAAAAACTGAAACAGAAATTCTAATAACAGGAAGTTGAAATAAGTGAATTGGTTATAAATTCTGATAAATTAACGTTTTTAAGTTTCAGTTACCAGTTAGCTGGTACTTTCAAATTCAAGATGGCGGCCTTTTCTCCAGGTCAAAGGTCAACAAAACCTCTGAGGTAGTTGTAAAATCACATCGGCTGCATTTAAGTGAAAGTTAAAAAAAAGACTGATTAAAGAAGAGCTTATATTTCCACATTGTCGGAAAAACGTGAAAATGGCAAAATTTTACATTTTGCTACAAAATGGCCGTCAAGCCGTTGGTCATGTGGCCATCCCATAATAGCTCCACAACTTCCTTTGGAGATCTTCGACACGTCTTTTAGGTTTTTCGTGGATTTTGACGTGTTTTTTGCAGAAATGTTTCCGTATTTGTAAAAAATCTGCGGGCCGTAAATATTTATCTATTTTTGGAAGAGCAGTCCATCGTTTGCAAAAAAAAAAAAAAAAGAAGAAGCCGCATTCAAAAATCCGATTGTTGCCTTCAAATGAAGGTGGCTCGAAGATTTAAGCAGTTACTATTGAAACAGTCACTGAATGCACCGGGCTGTCATTCTGAATGGCCTTTCATCTAAGCCCCGCCCCCCAGAGGCCAAATGAAGAAACTGAAGATTTCTGACTGAAACAGAACAAAAGTGAAACTGAAAGAAAAGATTTGAAGGTGAAAATGTGAGTTTAATTTGTGAAACTTTTATTCGGCTTGTGGAAATCATTATTCACTTTTCAAAGTCTGTTTTTGGTTTTATTTATTTGAGTTTTTCAGTTTCAAAACTTTGTCCCCATAGACTCAGCTGCTTCTTCGAGATGTTAAAATGTCAAACTGAAGCAGAAAACCCTTCAGGACTCACACATGGATGTGAGCGGGTAATGTTTTACCTCCTGGTTAACAGGATACGTGTCTATGCTCCGGACACACCCTTACCATGATGTCATGCTCTGAGCATGTCATTGTTGACTTTAGAAGCGCCTGCAGGTCGTTTCCTGCTGGAGCTCTTCCAGGTTTTACATGTTGATGACAGGAAGTGCTCTGACCTGCAGCAGCGTCTCCTTCGGCGTGGCCAGCAGATTCACGGCGGCAGAGAGCTTCTGGAAGAACTCGGAGGCCACGTCGGCTAAGCCCGCGCTCTGGATCCAGTCCATCAGCAGGTCCAGGTTGGCCCGGATCTGCACGCCGCGCGACCACTGGTAGAAGCCGGCCACCGACCCTGAAGAAGCAGGAAGCCTCGGGTCAGAGAGGAGGTTTATCCGACCTCATCAGATGGCCGTGGTGCTCAGACGCGCTCATGGGAACCTGGCTTCTGCAGGAATCCGTCATGCTTATCTGAGCAACATCTAACGGCAGCTGTGGAGGTTTTCCAAACAAACTTCATGGTTGACATGAGGAGTCAAAGGGTTGATCACAGGAGATTAGCCCTGATCCTCCTGTGCCGCCACGCAGCGCCTCCTCACCTCGGTCCATGAGGGCGTTGAAGAGCGAGGCGTTGATGAAGAAGAAGAGGTACGCGCAGAGCTGCAGGGAGATGTCCGAATGCACCTGGAAGGCGGTGAGCAGCTTCAGCGCCTCCTTCAGAACCTGAAGGATGCTGCCCAGCCCGCCGGGCACTCGCAGACCGCCGTCCGAGAAGGGGTTCCCGTCCAGCAGGCCGAACAGGGCGGAGTACATGCTCTGGGGGGAGAAGAAAGGGGTGTGAACCTGCTGCTCCAACACATTCTCGTTACCGAGTCACATGTTCAGTTAAGGATCCTCCGAGTCAAAAAATGACCTTTTAGGTTTCCCCAAATCGTCGTTCTTTAACGTTCCAATTAAATCAGGACTCCCCAAATTCTGGGCCGCAAACCAGTACCAAACGCAGTACCGCTGTACTGGACGGAGACTGTGCCAGAACCCTACCCGGTACCGGCACGTACCAGTACCAAAAGTGGTACTGTTCTACCAGACACAGACCAGTACTGGACTCAATATTGGTCACGGACTGGTACCAAACGCATTACCACTGTACCGGACACAGACCTGTACTTAACGTAGTACTGGATACGGACTGGTACCAAACGCGGTTCTGGATGTGTTCCAATACCAAAAGCAATACCGCTGTACCAGATGCAGACCGGTACGTGACCCAATAACAGAAACGGACTGTTACTAAATGCGGTACTGATGTACCCGACACAGACTGGTACCAAACGCATTACCACTGTACCGGACACAGACCTGTACTTAACGTAGTACCGGATACGGACTGGTACCAAACGCGGTTCTGGACGCGGAATTATACCAGGTTATTGTTATGGTTAAGGTGCATTCACACCGGACGCCATCTGGACGGCGGTGGCGTCGAGTTTCAACCTTCATTCGAGGTAAAGATTCTGGGTTATGTGGAGACCGACCCGGTTACTGTAGGTGAAGACAGGAGACACACCGGCCCGTCCCAGAGCCCATGGAGCTGAAGCGATCAGCCGCTACGCTAGCCAGCTTAGCAACTTAACAACTCTGTTGCTCGAGGTCCGGCTTGAGCTAGCATACGCTGCCGCCCAGGCTGCTGGTTCCCGGGCAGCAGAGCTCCCTATGCTGGCCCGCCAGAGGTTGGCTGGCAAACGGAGAGCCGCGCTCCAGCTCTACGGGCTTAGGACGTTTTTATTTCCAATGAAGACAATATTAAAAACAACGCTGACCATGTTAATGCAGCCTTAGGGTACCGGTACCTGAGGACCGGTCCACGTCCAGACAGAACGACCAGACCCCAGATTTAATGGGAACAACCAGCACATCAAGGAACGACTATTCGGGGACGCCCAAAACGTGAAAAAGTGACTCCTCGGAGTCTTTAACCAAACGTCAATATGTGCCGATCTGGGAATAAGAATGTTTTCCGCACAGAACATGGAGATCACAGGAGGAGGTGTTCCCACAGAGAACAGGAGAGCCTGTTCCATGACATAAAGAGCTGCTGTGAGGAAATGAAGGAGTCTTTCTTCTGCTTCAGACCAAAACCTCTTTGTCTGCTCGAACCAGGAGCATCAAACCTTCATCCTTTTGTGAGGAGGCGAGGCGTTTCCTGCTCCTGGGAACTCCTGTCCTCCTCCTCCTGACACAGCTCTGCCATTGTTTCTGGTGAATGACATCCACCCCGACTCGCTCCCCCAGCGAGGAGAGGGTGGTGGCGTCACGCTGTGGGGGCGGCGGCGGCCCCGCATGCCTGAGGAACGGCTCAGCTGAGGTCCGTCCAGAGACACCATCAGAAAGAACGCAGAACGCCACCGCCGTTCAGTCAAGCTCAGGAAGTGGAGCGGCGGCCCGCGCTCCTCCTCCCTTCCTCTTCGGGGCGTTTGATGACAGTTTGTCCTCTTTAGCAGGAAACGGCTCAAAGCTGTGAATCCTCCCTTCGTTTCAAACCGAAAACTAAAAATATACGCTCACATAAAAATACTGAGGGCTGTTCCAGAAGGTTTTATTGCGATGTGGTTTTTTTAGAAGGTTTTATCACATAACAGAAAAGCTAAATGACATTTTAAGCTTCATTTATAATAATACTAACAACCCTGTGATTTAAATTCTGACAACTAGCTAAAAAATGAGGAAATACTTTTAAGGATTATTCTGCACAATAATAAACACTAAATTAGTTTGAAGTTCTACTTTAACTTCCAATTAGTACATTTGCTGTAAAAAATTGCTAAAAAGCGATGTGAATAATGAGCTAAAAGGACGTTTGAAGTGTCTAAATTCAAATAAAAGTGGTTAGAAATCATTAAATTTCCTCTCTGATCCATTTTCAAAGTACTCCCAATTATTTTGATGCTGTTTTAAACCAAAATAAAAAAACGTGTGTTGTTTTCTGGGTCATAGTTTCTGCAGAGCGGCAGGAGTTCATTACAAATCCACCTCTGAGCTGTGACCGCGTGGATCAGCCTCGGTCCCCCTGCATCTGTTGGTGACGTCACCAGAAATCGTGTCATTTAACTTGCAATTACAAATCACTTGGAAGTGTAAACCAGCCTAAAGCCAACATTAGCGGTGCAACAAAAATGGCACCAATTTTGTCAACAAGTGGGCGGAGCAGAGAGTTTGTTTGTCCCAAAGAAGATCTTTTTCAAACAACATTCACAATGATTTGAATAAAGAAATACTCAGAAATGCAATTCGAGGGTTCATTTTTCGTTATTCTTTTTCTCTTAATAACGCCATTCTTGTTCTCAGGCTGTAACCAACGGCGTGCAGCGTATACCGAAAGCAGAAGAAACCCTCCTAAATGTTGTTTTTTAAGTCCATTTTTGATTTACTGGTGGAGTTACGCTCCTCAGACGTCTTAACTCCGTCTCAGGCAGAACCCAGGGCGTCCACCCGCCCAACTCAGCTCGCTGCAATACTTTTCTACAATTTGCACCAAAACGAAGCAGTTTGTCAGAGAAGCACCAGAAGGACTGATCAGTTTCTAACTGATCCATTTAATCGTGGTCTAATTCAGGCAGAGAGTGAGCTGAAGTTTATAAACAACCTCCAAGTCAGTCGTCATTGGAGGAGAACGATCAGTGATCCTGCAGTTGTTGTCATGTTCATCAGAGACCAGATGAAGGGATCAGATCGTCTACAACAGTGGTGTAAAACTGATAAATGCGCCAAAGAAAGACTACGTTTTTATGAACTCATTTCAAGCTTTAAAATTCTGTCGGATCCACAGAACTCGTCGACGAGTTGATTGTGGATCTGAAGCTGCACAAAGACTGTTTTAACGAGCCGCCGTCTGCAGAAGCTCTCAGACTCCAAAGAAACCACAACAGAGTGTGAACCCCTTCAGACCACCATGACAGACGATCCTCGACAAACTGTTTTCAGTTTGGTCGGTAGAAACGAGTGTTTAAACCAACAGAACAGCCTGTTCCTGCTTCCTTCCTCAGCTTCCTCCTGCATCGCTGTGCTGACCCCCCCACACATGCCTCTGATGAATGCGGGGCCTGTTCGGGTCGGGTCGCTCCCACAGAGTCCAACAGTTTGAAAGTCCTTCAGCAGGAGCTGCTGCTTCAGAGCAGAAACTCGGAGAGTTAATGAGCGGCTGCGAGAGCCACATAAATTCCGGCGGGGAGCGTCGTAAAGCAGCAGGCGTCTCTGCGCCAAAGCAAACTCAGATGCATCTTCAGGCTTCAGATGAAAGCTGAAGTTCACGGAGCCTTCTCCGCCGAGCTCCAAAGCAAAAACAAATGCTCTCTTCAGATAAAGTTCTCCTTCCACATGACCTGCAGATACGAGAGCGGCCGTCTATCTGCAGGCCTTCCTGACGCAGAGCTTGTGTTTCCACGCTTGTATTGTGCTTTCTGTCTGGAAAGGTCTCAACGAAAACAGAAAACGCTGTTTACACAGGCCGCCTTCCTGCCTCTCGTGTGAGAAACGCCCGCGTTCGGCGCTCCGTTAGGATGTGGTCTGTGTGAGAACTGACCTTCGTTAGATAATACACCGACTGCTGGAAGGTGAACATGATGACCTCCTCCAGGACCGTCATGGCTTCCTCGCAGGCCGTCCGTGTGGACGACATCTCGGCGTCTAGCAGGTCTGACAGAAAACAGGTGGGTTTATCTGGAGCTGCAGGTGAGCGGCGGATGGGCGGGGCGAGACAGGACACCCACCTTCAGCGGGATGCTCCGCCCGCCACGGCAGCAGCTGCGGCACGTCGTGCTGGATGAAGCGCAGCAGCTCGATGGAGTTAGCCATCCAGAGCGCGAGCGGCTGCAGGCCGGGGATCAGCTGCTCCACGCCGGGCGCCGCGTCCTCTGAGCTGAAGACAAAACGTGTGATGACATCATCACCCCGTTAAGATCAACATGATTATCGTTAGGAGGAACTCACGCCGTCTCTGTCTGGCTTGCTGCAAGTTCCTTCGTCTTCTCCTGAGAAAGAAAACACACAGATGAGTCTGTGTGGTGAACACCATGGGGTCAAATCAGGGATGCTTAAAGTGAACGAAAAACTGATGGAAAATTAAAAAAAAAATAGAAAAATTGAAAGCATTTTGAAACACAAAAATACATAATGAAAACTTGAAAAAAATGGAAATTAAAAAAAAGGAAAATTAGAAAAAAAACCTAGAAAATAATAAAAAAAATAATAAAAAAAACAGGTATTAAAAATAAAAAAATAATAAATATTTAAAAAACAGGGATTAAAAAATTGAAAAACTGGGATTGAAATTTTGAAAAAACAGGGATTGAAAATTAAAAAAAAATAAAATAGAAAATTGGAAAGCAGTTTTAAACTCAAAAATTGAAATTGAAAACTTGATTATCCCTCTTTGTTTTCAGTTCTCTATTTTCAGTTTCAATTCAGACTTTTTGAGTTTTCGCTGCTGAGCTGATCCTCATTTTACGTGGGGGCGGGGCTTTGAGCTCATTGGCTACCAGGACATGTTTCCCCTGATTCCCTAAGAGCTAATGGTGATGTGACGTCTTTTCTGCTGCAGAATGTTGTGTGTTTTTGTCGCCGCCTGTGTCACCCCACTCCGATCAAACTTAGTGAGAGAAGTATCACTACTGTGCAGTTTGCCCTCGCTAATATCACCGTGATTAGATCCTGGTTTTCATCCAAACGCTTTAGTTATTTTTCTGTGAAAGTTTGAACAGTGAGAATAAAAAATGAGAAAAAAGAGTAAAAATATTCATGTGTGTCTGAGAAAAACGTAGAAAATGTGTCGTGAACCTGTCACTCCATGGGAAACATGTCCTGGTAGCAAAATGAGTTCAAAGCCCCGCCCCCCTGTAAAATTAGGATCAGCTCAGCAGCGAGAACTCGAAAATCTGAATTAAAACTGAAAAGCAAAGAATGAAAAATGAGAAAAAGGGAAAGTTGAAAGTACAAAGAAACATTATTTTTTTAAATTGGTAACAGTTTTAGTTTTTTTTCAAGTTTCAAATTCGCATTATTTTTTCAAACTATCAGTATTTTTTTCAAATTTTCAATAATTTCTTCAAATTTCCAATGTTTTTTCGTTGACTTTAAGCAGATCCTGATCTGACCCCGTAGAAAACTTCTCTGCGGCTCGTACCCACGCCACCAGCTGGATCTGAGCGGCGATGCGGAGCAGCAGCTGCCTGACGTGCGACAGCTGGAAGGTGGCGGCGGAGTGCTGGACGCAGAGGCAGAGCAGGAAGGCGGGCGTCAGCTTGGGCTCCGCCCCGCCGGGGTCCGCCATGTCCACGATCTCCTGCAGGAGTCGCTCCTCGTGCTCCAGCTCGTAGCTCAGCGAGGCCTCCTCGCCCTCCGGGCCTCTCCAGCAAGGATGCGATGGCTTCCTCGGGGACGTCTTTGAAGATCCGCACGACACGCACAAAGTCTTTGAGTCGGGGAAGAGTTGGGCCATCCAGGGAGGAGCGTGGAGCGACGCCGCGGCGCTGGTGGGGTCCTTGAACATGAATAAGTAGTGTTTCCCCAAGCCGACCAAGTCCCCCGGATTCAGTTCCACCTCCTCCTTCAAGGGGAACCCGTTCCGGGTCACGGGGGCGCCATGCAGAGGCTTTAGCATGGTCAGGGTCCTCCTCTGCTCCCCCGAGGGCGCCGCGGCGTCCAGGCGGCGGACACAGCAGTGCTGCGGCAGAACGTCGGGGGCGAACAGCAGGATGTCCACCTTCAGCTGCTCCTCGTCCTCCCCGTTGGAGTGCTCCCTGCAGCAGCCAAAGATGGTGGAGGTCCCGCTCATCAGGTAGATGATGAAGTCCTGGAGAGAGGAGGGAAGAGCCGTCACTTGGGTCAGGAACAGGTGGAAACATCACGTTTCTTCATGATGGCGCTGAGGGATGAACATTCCTGTAATCCTGAACAATCAGCCGTTGCTGTTTGGTTTCGTAACACTCTGGAATGGAGCCAGGGTGTAAATACTTTTGGATCTGTGAGTAAAAATAGGGTTTGCACCGGAGGCGAGAATGGAAGGGCTTACAGGTGAGGCGCGGCGGCGGTGAGCTGCGGCTCGCCGCGCTAAGAGCATTAGGCTGGCAGCGAGACGCTCAGAGAAAGTCCAGCAGAGGTGGATTCTGAGCAACAACGGCCGCTTTCACTTCCCGTCTGGCGTGAGTCTGCCTCGCCGCAGCTCGCTGACATCCTGCTCAGTCAGCAAAACGCCATCGTGAGAAAAGCTTCTTGTTCCTGGGAACGACGGGCCGAAGCTCCGGCTTTTCTACGAAGCAAACAAAACGGCGCAGTGCTGCCACAAACGATTATTTTAATAGTCGACTAATCACCGATTATTTTTTCCGATTAGTCGACTAATCGGGTTACACGCAAATAACCATCATTAGCTTTAAACTAACTAAAAACTAGATATACAGCGTTACCTGTGATAATACTAGTGTGATGCTGTGAGCTGAATTTGGCTGCACAAGATGCTGAAATTGATAGCTGAAAACGTTTAAGCTCATAGCCATCTAAAATATTAGTTAAATGCCAAATTAGCTGAAAAAGCTAGCATGCAGCTGAAATATTAGCTAAACTCAAAAATAGCCTAAAACTTTAATAAATGACAAAATAGTCCAAAAAGTTACCAGAATGTCATTATAACTTTCCACTTCAATACACTCTGCCTCCAAATAATATAAAGTAACGACTAATCAACTATTAATTTAGTCGTCAACAATTTTTATAGTCGATTAGTCGACTAATGGCAGCCCTTCTGTGGAGGCAAACGTCCTCGCCAGGTTTCCCTCTCATTGAGTGACGTGTTCGGCTTATCCTGAGCCAGGAAAAGTCAGCCGGTCCAAACACACCTGTGTGCTTCAGCTCACGGCTCCATTCTGAGAAAATCAGGGATGTTCTCGCCGCCTGAAGCTCGGGTGAATCCTGAGGTGTGCGGTAACACCTCGTGGTGTTTGTGTGGCTGGCTCACCTGTCGGTGGCTGTAGCCCTGCAGCAGCAGGAAGTACGGGAAGTCAAAGGGGGGGTGGATGGAGTACTGGGTGGTGTTGTCGTCGCTGCTCTCCGTCTCCTCCTTCTCCATGCCGAGCCGCAGCACCTCCTTGTCGGCCTCGGCCTCCGGGTCCTCCCGGAGCGCGCTCTGTTGGGCCCGGCCGGCCTCCTTGGTCATGGCCGACAGGTCCATCTCGCTCAGGCTCCTCCAGAAGCCCAGCCCGTCCACGTCATCGCCGCTGCCGTCCACGAACAGGGAGGTGACTCTGTTGCGGTTCTTCTGCAGCCGCCGGGCCTGAGCGTTCACGCCTGGACCACAGAGAGACTCGGTTCTGATCCTGGACTTTAGTTTGTTCCAGAATACACAGTCATAAACTTCAAACGGACTCCCCCATAATGCTTTGCTGCAGTGGTATCAGCTCAGAAACAACAGAACCCGAGCAGGAAAAGGAGGCGTGTCTGTCGGCTCTGCTCCTTCTGCCTTTACTGTGACAGGAAGTAGGAGCAGAACCGGATCCTGCTGAGCCCAAATAACTGTCAGCACAGGAAGTGAGCTCCAACAGTGGGCGGAGCCACGCTCTGGCAGCTCGGGTCGGGTTGGAAGAGCGGAAGTAAAACAGAGATAAGAGCAGAACCGCTCGGACCTCGGGGGGGCTTGGGAGTACCTGCTGTCACTGCGTCCCGCTCCTGCAGACTCTGCTCCTCCACGTTCGCTCTCAGCTGGATCTCGAACCGCCGGGAGAACCCTTCTTTGGGTTTCCATAGCGACTGCAGGAGGAGGGGCTTCTCGGAGTCGCCCACCACCCTGAAGCACTCCCTCTTCCACTGCCCGTCGGCCCCCGTCTGACCAATCACGTCGCACAGCACGTAGTGGGCGGGGTCTTCTTTTTCCAGACAGTACCTGGAGATCCACAGAACCCGTCAGAACCGGTGGTTTGGATCAGACGAGGCGGTTTCGGTTCTTTCAAGACCCTCACCTGTCCAGAGCCTCTTTCACCAGCTGCTTGGCGTTGGACTGCGCGGTGGCGAGCACGCTCTTGTAGTGCGTCCCCTGGCAGATGTCGCTGCCGAAGATCTTCAGGATTCCCGGGGTGGACCTCTGGCACGACAGTTCTGCCGGGTCGTCTTTGGTCAGACTCCCGCTGCCCCTCGCCTCGCCGCGCCCGCCACTGCTCCGCAGGTCGGGACTGTGGCCGAAAACCGTGGAGAACCTGTTGTTGTGGCGCCGGATTTTGCTTTTGGCCGGCTGCCGGACTCCTGTGCTCTCGGAGGACCGGACCGTGTTGTCCGACTTGTTGGACCTGAGAGAAAGACGGACACAGGAAGCTGTCGCGTTTTCCAAAACTACAAACCTCAGATTTCTGCACAAAATTAAGTTAAAATAAATCTAATTTTGAAAGAGCTGAAAATGAAAAGCTGATGAAAATCCTCCAAGGAGGAGCCTTCAAAATAAAAGCAGAACAGAACTGAAACAACAAACCAAACCGCGGCCTCAGAAACAACATGACGAGACAAAAACAAGAAGATTCTTCCCATAATTATTCAAAACCAAGATAATAAATAAAGTCTGTGACTGTGTTAATGTTGGCTGCAGTGATAAACGATGTATAAATAAGAGTAAATCCCAGCAGATGAAAGATAAGAAGATAAAAACCACCTAAACCTGAATATGAATAAACAAAAACATGGATGAAGCAAAAACAGGAAAAACAGAAAACCTGACAGGGATGAACCGAAAGCCGTAAAATCAAAACAAAACAAACAGGAGAGTGAGGTGTGCTGTCAACCGACACGGCGAGTCAGGCACAAAAACAAAGTCTCAAAGTCTCAAAGTCTCACTCCGATTGATCTATTTTTTCTTTTAATTACGATTATGCCGTTTTTTAGCCCCCCTAAAAAACTTCTAGTACATAGTTTCTGCAGAGCGGCAGCGGATCATTAGAAATTCCCCTCTGAATTGTGGGCGGGACCGCTAGTGCAGAGCAACCCAGCCCCCCCTTCCCCTCACCACTGCTGAGAGCTCTCTGTTTACACACTTACAACCCCAACCTAACATCACCGGTGCAACAAAACTGGCGAGCAAAATCATAAAGACGCACTTGGATCTAGTCGTCAATGAGTGGGGCGGAGCAGGGAGCTTGTGGCCCCGCCCAGCATATTTTCTATGTCACACATATAATTTTTTTTCAATGTTTTTGTTTTTGTTGCTCCTGATTCACAACATTTTTTTTCACTGTCAGAAAAATGCCACAAGTACCGTATTTTCCAGAATATAAGTCGCACTTTTTGGAGAAAAGTCTGACATTTCAGCAAAAATCTTCTTCTAGCTAAAATTAAAAAAATTAAATAAATACAATAATACTAATCTTTTTATTCGTATTAGAAAAATATCAAAGTTTAAGAGGAAAACAATCAGATTCTCTTCCATGTTTGCTTTGGACGACACTTCTTCTGCCGCTGTCAGCAACAAATACTTACACTCAGATGCAGCGCCCTCTAGTGGCTGTTAGAGGAAACAACCGCTAAAGACAACCGATGTTTACTGGGAAAATAACAATATACGATCATATGATCAACGATCATTTCAGCTAATTTTCAGTTGTATGTTTTTATTCTTTATAAAAATATAGCAGCATTACTTTTTTGTTATTTTAAGTAATCTGTTTAAATTAAAAGACAAGCCCATATCATTAGCCTTCCACTGTCGTGCCTGACAGTTTCTGTGATGGATTTATGTGGTTAATGCAGCTGTTTTTTGTTGTTGTTGCTGTTTTTATTAATGTCTAGTGTCAAAAAAAGTTTGTGTAAAAATGCGAACGGATTTTTCGATATTTCCAAAATTGATGTGAACTTTCTGCATCAAAGTGAAAATTTTGGATGGAATTTTGTTTTTTTTTAACACACTTTTGTGCTGAAATAAAAAAAAAGGATTCTCTTTTTAGATGACGGAGCTACAGATCTTTGAAACCTTATTATTGAAATGAATATACGTGCGGAGTGAATGTTTTCCTTTCAGTTTGCTGCTAACACAACAGACGAGGTGATTTGCTGACAGTTGGTATCACGATAAGGACAACATGTTCGTTACCTTCACAGCCTAAATGACACCGTGGAACATGTCAGGTCTTGTTGGCTGAACCTGCTTCGTTTTAGGACCTTATTATGTCTTTGTACACACATTTAGCTATAGAAAAAACCCTATCAGATACAATCACAGCTGCAAATGTGTTTGTGAGCAAAACAAAAAAACCCCAAAATGTTTTCAACATTAGAAGAAGGTTTTCTGACTAAATGTGACTTTCAGAAGGAAAAAAACAGTTAAATATAGTAAAAAACATAAATAGATCGGTCAATTGTGCTTTTAAAACACTGAAAATAACTTAAAAAAATGCATAGATAATGTTAAATAGAAAATCAGATCATTTTGTAATAAATAGGAGGAAAAATAAACATATATTAGACAACTATAATAATAGTACAAACCGTAATAACAACATTTATTAGGAAATTCGGACAGTTTAAAATGTAAACAACAAAAACAAAAGCAGTTTAATCGTTTTTATATTTTAGTTCAAATTACACGTTTATAAAGTTGCAGTCCGATTGTTGTTTGATCTATTTCCTGTTGACCTTTCACACTTCCTATTTGCTCTCCCGCTAGCTTACAGCCCTTCACGACAATTTTACTACCAAATATATGAGCTATTTGAGACAGATACGAGCTCGGACGAGGAAAACAAAGACGTACATGGATCTATTTGTCTGCAGGTGGATGCATCAGAACGGAGAGGAGCTTGTGGCCCCGCCCACGGTATTTTCTACGTCACAAATACAGTCTTTTTACAACTGCATTTTCCCCTCTGCTCCTGATTTACAACGATTTAAATTAGGAAATACAATAAATGTCCTATATCATGAAGAAAAATGCCACAAGAGCATGTTTAAAATAAAATTTAAAAAAAAAAGGCGTCGTTTATTTATTGGAAGAGACGCGCGTGCGCACTTACTGCACCGATCCATTGCTGGGCTTCCTCCCCAGCTTGGCCAGCCTCCTCTTCGGGGAGCGGAGGAGCAGCCCCACCGGGAAGTTGAGCGTCTGTTTGTTTCTCTCCTCCGGGATCATGGCTGCTTCTGCCGCTGTCTTCACACCGCGGAAGCCCCGACACGGCCGGGCTCGCCCCCGGCGAGCATTCCCGCCGCTTTCCTACCTCCGCGTGCGGCGCTCAGATTCATCAGGGGTGGGACGAAGCGCGTGAAGGTGTCAGTCAGTCTGCGACCCCGGACCGTTACTTCCCCAAAAAAGTTTCAGAAAAAACTTGAGTCCCGCGGCTGAAAACAACGAAGTTTGGAGAAAAAAAATAAAGAAGATTCAGTTCTGACGAAGAAAAGCTGAACTCTCTGACGCAGTTAGTCCGCTTCAGGGCAGGAAAACAGGCTCGCGCGTGCGGTCCATGACGACCCGTTAGCGGACTGAATGAATCAACCTGTTGCAGCGGGCGCGAGCGCTCCTGTGGCGTCACGCGCGAGGAGGGGCGTGGCCAACCAGTTCAGTTGTGTGTTTATTTTAGTCACAACTTCCAAAATGCTTTTAAAAAGCTGTAAATAAACTCCTTATGGTGCTTTTGCTTTAGTTTTTTTTACTAGAAAAATATTTTGAAGGTTTGTAGATTCGTAATTATATTAAACAAAATATATATTTAAAAACTTTATTTTGGTAACCATCCAGGATTTTATCTGACCAAAAAGCTTTTTTACATGTTCTTCTTCTTTCTTTTTTTGTGTGAAATATTATAATTTATTAAAAGTTTTAGATTGATGTGTTTATTACCCTTTTTTAATATAGGACTTCTAAAACAAAAGTGCATCTCAAGCACCTTTACAGAAAATGCTTTTATTTTGAAAAATATCGTCAAACGTAACTGTTTATTAAAATTATATATAAAACTTCTCACCTCATGCTGATAAAAGCATTTTCTCTAGAACTTTAATGTTTTATTAAACGTTAATGACTGTGTTCTGATAAGTTCTTTTATGAAGTTTATAGTGAATTGATGTCAAAACAAGAAAAAAAATCTGAAAAACCTGAAATTTTTGTCAAGTTATTTTAAAAACTGTTTAAAAATTAGAACTAATGTTTAAAGAGCACTGTTAACTTTGTTTATGCAGCAATGCCGCCACCTGCTGGCTGGTTGCAGACATTCAATGCAAGATTTCGCCTAACTGGATTAAATTTGTAGAATTGTTGTGTTTATGTGTGTTTGAGACTTATTTTGATTTTTCGTGTATTTATTTTTTTAGCAAGAATATCTGAAATATAAAAGCAATATATACATTACTTCAATTAAAAATATATCCACTTCAATCACACATACCACTAAAAACATGATCTACTAAACTAAAAAAAAAACTGACATCCAGGTTTTGATTTGTTTTATTGTTAGAGTGAGTCATCTCCAAACCAGCATTGCTCTGCAGAAAGTGTAAAACACCAAAGATTTATTTATGTGTGCAGGAAGTGACAGGAATGAGAAGAACTTTTAGAATATTTTTTAATTCAAAAACTCAGTTTAAATCTAGAAACATATAATGTTAGTTAATTTTGGATTTAAGCTATAAAAAGTTTGTTATAAACATGGCATAAAAGCACTTTCTTAAATTCTGCAACATTTTTTTTCTATTACCAGATAAATTCCTACATTTCATTTAAATATTTTTGCACATCCCAGCAGCCTTTGAGACACTAAGGAAAAAATGCACATTTTTTACGAGTTTAACATGAACTAACATGAGCGTCTGTTTATGAGGAGTAACTTCCTGAAGTCACTGTGAACATCCTGACGCTGTGAGGTAATGCTTTAACCTGCGCACACACCTGTCTGGCGTGCTCAGATAAGTGTGTATTTGTCTTGTGGTATTGAGTAACTGAGCGAGGGGCGGATGTGAGGTATCCACCTGCAGCTGCAGCGCTCAGAAAGTGAGCGGTTTGGAGATTCAGGTCAGACACTTTCAGACTCTGTAGCATGCTGCTGGTGTTGCAGAAAGACAGCAGCTCAAGGAGGCTTTCAGCCTGATGCTCTGGGAGTAAATCAAACTTCCCTTTGCAGGAAGTTCTGACGGGACGAGTGAGAACAAAGTTTACAAGAGCACAAACAGGTGTGAAGGACGTGTGTAAAACACTGTGGCATCTCAGGAAAGTCAACAAAATAAAATAGTGAGTCATCACAGAGTGGATCCATGAGCTACAATAAGAAAAATAAAAGGTTTTTATTAAAAAAAAGTAAACAGCAAGTAGTAAAGTAAAAAAAAGTAAATCAAACTTTATTTAACTCTTCCAATAACAGTTGAACAACAGAAAGTTTTGACAGATTTTTTTTTTTTTTTTCGAAAATCAATTACAAGTCATATTATAGGGCAGTATTTCTATTTTTGAACAAATTAAATGATTTTTAAGTGATTTTTTATTATTAAAAAACACAAAAGGGTCACTAAATCAGTTCTGATTTCATTTTGGTTGGTCTGATTGACAATTTTCTGGCTCCAATGCACCACAAACGATTAAATAAAGTGTTTTTTTCCCCCTTTAAATCAATACTGACATGATATTATTACTACGTTTGTTGTATTGATATGGTCTCATGTGACACAGGGTGTCTTTTATTTTGAAAGGCTGTCATGTAAAGTCGTAAACTATTTTATGTTTTGAAAAAGGCTGTTTGATTGATTGGTTGCTTATTTAGGACAGAGACAACATAAATGAATAAATTATTTAAAATGTAAATATATGAGATTATAGCCTTTTAGGATCATTTCCATCTTTAGTCCCTATAAAAATTAACTTTTATCTTTATGGTTAAGTGTTATCTATATAATAGTTTTGATAACATAAATACAAATTAGTATCTTATTTTTTTAAAGAGTGATGTCAGACTTTGTGTCTTCTACTGTGTTGTAGTCATTGAGAAATCAACCCAAGAAGGTTGCAGACTTCTGTTCTACACTTTAAAAATAGTCAATTTTTCACACTTTTAAAACGTTTTTTTTTTTAATTATATAATTTTCTTTTTCAAATGTTTTCTGGTTGTTTTTGGACTGTTTTAATTTGTCGTATGTCTGGATGTGAAACAGTTTCCTGACAAGTATCTAATATTTTTATGCTTTTTAAAATTAATTTTCTGGCTGTTTTCAGGTTAAAAGCTTTCAAACGATTTCTAATGAGTCTCCAACCCGGACAGGAAGTAATTTAAAACTTAAAGTCTAAGAAAATAAAAGCAGGATTTAAAGCAGCAGGAAATTCAACTTTGACATATTGCTGTTTCCACAATCCCTTAATTTAGCTTTTATTTCATGCATGGCATGAATATGTTTCTGTGACTGTTGTTTCTGAGGAACATTTACAATTTATAGCTGCTGCTGTTACCTTTTGTTTGCTTTAAAAATGGCGGAGAAAAGAAAACAGAACGAGGGATCTTGAACGGTTGCCAAGATAAGCAAATCATAAAGATCCAAACTAAATTATTAACTCTGAATGACTAACTGGTCAAACACAAATTTTATGAAGACAGTAGCTTTTGTAACTCATTTAACTCTGTTTTATTAAAAAAAAAACATAATTTAAAAAGCAAATTGAGTTTTAAAAAATGCTTAGTAAAGTATTAAAAAAATCAAAAAATATCTACAATTCAAGAAACTATTTAATTCATGCATTTTGCAGTTGTAAATGACCTGTAGATGGCGCTGTTCTGAAACGTCAGTCTGCGTTTTATTTTGACAGGTTCGCGGAAGCGGAATGATTTGTTTCGGTTGTGCTCACGCGGGGACTTGTCAAAGCCGCGCTGACAAGCATCGCACGCGCCTCTTTTGGCTTCTGATGCTGCGCCGCGGACGCCGCTAACTTCTCGGCTGTGCTGCGGTCTGACCCGGGGAGGACGGAGCCGGATTTGGAGCCAAGTCCGGAGGGGTGAGCCGAACCGAACAGAACCGCGGTCCTTCTGTCATCTCTGCGAGGGTTTTTTCAGCCGCGCGCGGACTAATTTTTTGCGTAACTTTATTTAAAAGCAGAGTTTTCTGACGCTGATGTTCAGTTTCAATAGAAGCGAGTGCAGTTTTTATTGACTTGTTGTTCCTCTCATTTTGGGGAAGTAGTGCCATGAAAAAGAGTAAGGAAAAAAAGGCGCGCGGGTTGCACTTTTGACACATTCATGGTCAGGGGCGCCTGATGTGGGTCAGGTGTGGTCCTGAGGTCAGGAACCTGACCTGACCTTGCATGACCTGTCTGGGCTGGAGCATCAGCTAAAAAAAAAAACAACCCTAAAACAAACAAATAAATAAACAAACAAAACAGCTTAGTTAGCATAATATCTGCACGGCGTGTACCTGTCTGTCTGAAACACCTGTCTCACCATCAAGCCGCGCTCGTGCTTGGAGGAAGTGTCTGGAGGTTAACCCTCAACATCTGAAAACTCTCTCTTCAGCTGAATGACTTCTCCAACTGCTCTGTTGCGCAAGTTACTTTTAAAATGTAATAGATTACTTTTTTTTGCTGTCAATAATCCCTTCCAGTATTCATTTATCTGAATGTGATCCACAAAAATACTTTACCACTGAAGTATTTGATCAAATCTGAGGTAAAAAGTATTTTTCATTTGAGCGGAGATGTTTTTGTTCCAACAGGTTTCAGCTTCCCTTTGTAAAAAGTTTATTTAATTAAGTATACTGGAGTAAAAGTACAAGTAAAGTAAGAATACTACAAAACTGGAACACTTCTAGTGTACAAAATGTAGAAAGAACTTATATAAAACTAGTATATTTGTTGTACACTTTTTGCTGTTTAGTTCATATGAATAAAAATACACAATATTTACTTTAATAAGGGAAAACTAAAACAGGGAGCTCTATCAAATACAGAATAACAACATTTACATGAAAGGGTTAATAGAAAATTTAGCTCTGTAATTTAGATTTAAAAATAATACTTAAACTGAGCGACCGTAAGCAGAGCTTTTTTTATTCTTGGTGTTCTTACTTCTCTGAACTTTTTATTGGGGCCTTCCTGATGTTACTGGACGAGTAAAATATCAATTAAGACGCTATTTTATTGCAACAAAAAGTAATCTGCTACTGTACTTTTCTCATTTCAAACGACTAGTTTCAATGTTTTCCTGACTGGTTCTTTTTTCACAAAATGACTTTTGTCCAAAAGCAAAAACAAGATGAAGAAGTGACTACAAAATTAAACATTTTTGGGAAGTTTAAAAAAAGTTTTAGTAACATTTAGAGGCTGTCAGCACTTTAGTCTGTTTTTTTTAACATTTCTAATCCACAGATCTATTTAGTATTTATGTTCCTATTTGTCACTTTGTCACAATCAAATGTTTTTACTCATTATCTAAGCTGCTGTACACTTATTTACAATAGATTTTCAAGTTTTGTTTTATAATCACAATATTATATAAATATTTAAGATTCAATTTAATTTTATTTATACAGCCCAATATCACAAAAAATTGCTTCATTGGGCTTCAAAGGTTTTAAATATTTGTTTAAATAAAAAGC
This sequence comes from Oryzias melastigma, assembly GCF_002922805.2. Lineage (NCBI taxonomy): Eukaryota > Metazoa > Chordata > Actinopteri > Beloniformes > Adrianichthyidae > Oryzias > Oryzias melastigma. Next base: position 2,246,080 of record NC_050519.1, read on the forward strand.
TGTGTTAATAATTCTCAGCTGCAATACCAAAAGTTTCCTCATGGTGGCACTAAACACGCCGAACACCAAACATATCGTCCTAAAAGAGAAAAACTTTATAAAACAATGTAAAAGTCGTTCAAAAAAAGTTATTATTTAAACGTATTAAGTTTTGGCTTCCATTTTTAACAAACAAAGACAACTTTTGTTATTTATTCGTCATCTTAAAATAATTTCATATTTTTACTTTCATCTGCACAAAAAAAATCTTAATATTTAGTGAAACTAAATTGGTAAAAACATACTTTATTGTAAAGTCATAGACATCTATTTTATTAAATGAGTCTTAAAGTAAATCTAGGAATAAATCTTTCAAAAGTGCTATTGCATTATTCTGCATTAAGCTGAAATATTTATTTTAAAGAAAAAAAATTAGTCTTAAAGCTTCAAGTCAAACTATCTACATTTAGATGTAAAAGTAGTTATTTCTTAATATTTTTTTATATTAGACGGTAGACCTGATAAATCTGAAAAAGCTTCACTTTTTATGGTGTGAAACTATAAAAGAGATTTTCAAATAAACTTTAACGAAAACAACGAAGGAGCTTTTATTTTGATAGAAGATCCTGCAGCCTGTTTCTGAAATTCCTGTCATAAAACAAGGACTTTGTGGATGACAAAGAAGAAAAATTAAGTTTAGTTTTTTTGTAAATTTACATTGAAAACACTTGAATTATTATATTTAATGGATTTGAACTCTAAAGCATCATTTACTATTTATTTTGTTACGTACCGTATCGTGACTCATGTATCGTGATACGTATCGTGACTCATGGATCGTGATACGTATCGTATCGTGACTCACTGATTGTATTACGTATCGTATCGTGACTCATGGATCGTGATACGTATCATATCGTGACTCACTGATTGTGATATGTATCGTATCGTGACTCATGGATCGTGATACGTATCGTATCGTGACTCACTGATTGTATTACGTATCGTATCGTGACTCACTGATTGTGATACGTATCGTATCGTGACTCATGGATCGTGATACGTATCGTATCGTGACTCACTGACTGTATTACGTATCGTATCGTGACTCACTGATTGTGATACGTATCGTATCGTGACTCATGTATCGTGTTACGTATCGTATCGTGACTCATGTATCGTGTTACGTATTGTATCGTGACTCATGTATCGTGATACGTATCGTGACTCACTGATTGTGATACGTATCGTATCGTGACTCACTGATTGTATTACGTATCGTATCGTGACTCACTGATTGTGATACGTATCGTATTGTGACTCATGGATCGTGATACGTATCGTATCGTGACTCGTGGATCGTGTTACGTACCGTATCGTGACTCATGTATCGTGTTACGTATCGTGACTCATGTATCGTGATACGTATCGTGACTCCCTGATTGTGATACGTATCGTATCGTGACTTATAAATCATGATACGTATTGTATTGTGACTCATGGATCATGATACATATCGTATCGCCAGATTCTTGCTAATACTCACCCCTACAATTTATGAATTCACATCTCAAATAGATTTAATATCGCAGTATTTTTGTGTCTTTTTTATTATTGCTGAAATTTATTGAAATAAACCAGTCCTTTAAATTAATTTAAAAAGTTTGTTTACTTTTTGAATATTTCCTTTCACCGGTTCAGTATCTTTGGGTTGTCATTTGCCGCAGCCCTAGCTTTTGCACGATGCCGTGCAAAGCAGTGATGCAGCTGCATGGATGTGAGTCACTGAAGGAGGGAAACTTCATGCTTCGCCTCTCTGAGTTAAAACTTTGACACAGGAAACCAACTGCTGACAAGCGCTGAAGCGAAGCACTCCAGATCAGATGAAAAAGGAGGAGAACGGATCTTCTCTGCTCGTCCTCTGATCCAATCAGCATTTGAGCGATTTGGGGGACGGGTTTTCAGTTTAAGATAAAAAAGGAAAGTTTATGGTAATAAACACAGAAATATATGATATAATAATAACTTCCAGATAATTTTAGAGAAAAAAATTATTCCTTAATTGGATAAAATTCATCAAATTTAACCTGCAATAATTTGATCACTTTTGGATTTGAAACCAACACCGGCAGGAAACCTGGTTGGTGCACATTTGCTGAAATGTGAATCAGTCTTGAAACTGTTGTGGTTAAAACCAAGAGTGTATAGGAGATACTGATGAGTGCAACAGGAGCTCCGGCGCCGACTGAACACATGTAACGGGGTCAGAACGGCGTCCAAAAGTGCAAGCGGAACCTCACGCTTTTCCTAGAAGAATTCACAGAAACGTAACGCGGTCAAAAGTCGTCATGTGACCTCCATGAACGTGATTTTCAGAAATCTTTTATAATCCGCTAAAATAGATTCAAAGTAATTGCATTTCTTTTACAGAACACCTCAAAGTGCTTTACATAAAAATAAAAAATCTATTCACGTTTATTGAAACAAACATGGAAAAACTCTATAAATTTAAATTAAACTAATAAACGACCTAAAAATTAACTTTTTTCTTAAAATCCTCCAACATGAATAAAGTCAGACCCGATCAGATATTTCTGTTTTATAAACTGAGTTCTAGATTTCTAAAATCTGGATACACGTCATGTGAAAAATAGTTTTTTCTTTAGTCAGAACCGTCAGATTGAAAAACGTTACCTCTAATTTAATAACCTGAAACTATTGAACATTTAAAAACGGAGATTTTGAAAACATGGAGGCAATTTCCAAATCCCAAAGATCTGTCTTAGGATTCATTGATTTGAAAATGATGCAATTTCTTCCTAAAATTTGAGGTTTAGACCATGGTCTTTTAGTTATGGTGAAAATGAAGAAATCGGTACTTCGTCCACGTCCGCTCACAATGAAGATGTCCTCATACAAGTTTTATCTGAGATGTCCTCCATGAGGAAAATGTGAAAATCTTAAAACATGACGTTCATCTGAGTCTTTCAGACAGACGAGTTCAGATTAAAAGGCTGTTTTCTGTAAACATAACAGTTTCCTTTAATGTTTTTATTCAGTCACCTTTTACCCTTCAGCGTCTTCCTTTGGGTTTTCTGTTTTTGTTTTGTTTCTTTTAAATCTAGATGATGGTATTTCATGTTTTCACTGAAGACAGACAGTTATAGCAACGATTCTTCAGACTTTAGGAATCTTTCTTTTTTTCTTTCTGACTTCGTTTTCACATCACTTATTTTTTTTTTAGATTTTGCTTTAAAATGTTCAGTTCTTGTCATTTTTTCCCACAGAAAACTTAAGTTTTAAACTCTTTGTGCAGATTTATTCCAAATTTATTTCTCAGGTTTAGATTCATCCGAATGCTTGAATGATTTGTAGGTTAGCTATGAGTTAGAAAACTTAGTTTCCAAGCAAAAATGCTAAAAATATGAGTTAAAAGATGCTAAACAAATTGATGAAATCATTTATTTGTACAGAAATGAGACCTGTCATTGCAGCAAATAACAAGAGACACCACAAATAAAAGAAATGCTGCTTAAAATAAAAAAATAAAAACGATGGAAGTGGATTAATAGGGATTGTTTTTCCTGACGCACCTGAAGTGGATTAAAAAGTCGAGCTGAATAACACATTGACAAGTACATGTAGTGACCTTGAACTTCTTCACTTACTTTCTCCTTCATTTTCCAATTTTATATTCCTGTTCTTGTTTCTCCTTCTCAAAAAAATATCCAAGATAATCCTCTTTCATGGTGGACTTTTATTTGCAGGATTTTTTTTATTTGCAACATTTCTTTCTTTGATTTGCAGCATTTCTTTATATGCTGCATTTTTTGTAGCAGAATTTATTTTATTTACAGCATTTTTTGCAGCAGGATTTATTTTATTTACAGCATTTTTTGGAGCAGGATTTTTTATTTGCAGCATTTTGTTTATTTGCAGCAGCATTTCTATAATTTACAGTCCAACCGGGTGATAAATTAATTTTATCGATTATTTCAAATTTATTGTTTTAGATTATTTATTTTTGATAAAATTGGGGTTATATTTTCCCAGCTCTCTGCTCTTCCGTTGTTTGGAGCATTAATGGAATAAAGTCAGTCCGACGTTCTCTCTCAAAGTGCAGATGTGAAAACAGCAGCAAACAGAAGCTACTTCCGGGAGGATGAAAAAAAAACAAAACAAGAATCAAATCAAGCGCAGACCCCACGAGGAGCATCCTCCGTAACTTTTTTTAATTGCCTCCATGTAGCGTTTAGTTTTGGCCGATGAATGCGTGATGATTTTTAACAGGATCCAGACAGAACTGGAGGATAAATTTGATGGACTTTAACAGCAACAAAGAGTCAATAGAAAGCGTTGATATGGAGACGGCGCTGTCGTTACTGATGCTACGATGCTAAATGCTATGCTAACGAGCCGTTCTGGTTGTCGCCTACATGTAATCACAGACCGGTTTACAGTCAGACTATTTAAGACATGGCTGATAGATGAAACAAACTTAGATCATAGAACATTTGTAGAAACTGTGTTTTATAAATATAACAACAGGGATGAATCCACTTTGTATTGAACTTTATTAGTAGTGCCTTAGTTACATGACAGAGCCGCTGCCTCTTTACAGTCAATGACATCATGACAAGAACCCAAAACACTTTAAAGTCTTTCAGCTGTTTTGTTATCATTTACTATAAAATGAATCACCTGGAGGCAGAATTAGGAATAAAGAGCATTTTATGTCAGTCTAAAATCCGTCTTTGTTTTCTCAGCAGGATTTGGTTCGACTTTACAGCTGGACTGAAACCTGTCTGGAAGTCTTTCAGTAACAAAACAGAAACAACTCATTTGTGATATGAACTAAAACATTACATAGATGTGAAAAAGTCAAACGTAGAGAGTGAAGACGGATTAGAAATCACTAAAGGAGTTCCTTAGACAAAAACTGAAATGTTCATTATGTCATGACTTTATCTCTGTTTGTATGATATCATTTTTTTAAATAACACCTTTGATTTTTCTTTGCAAAATGATGTAATAGTTTTTCTGGTAGATTTTTATCTACGGGCCAAACTTGGCTAGTGTGTCAAAAATTAGATTTTGGTCACTGGGTTGAGACTTCAAACAAAATCAGTTTCAAGGTTGTTGTCACCAAAACTGCTCTGAATGTTTGTAGTCTTTCATTTTCAGAGCTTCAGCTTGTTTTACCTCACTGAACACCTGCTGCTTTGTTCTACAAACACTTTAGCTTATGTTTAGTTGTACTAAATTCCAAAAGAGGTGTTGAGATAAAATAGTTTGTGTTAAACGTATTCCATCATTTGTATTTTTGTTAAAGAAAGTAAAACCAGGGAGAAGAAAAATCGATTAAAACTAAATTTAGAAAGAAAAAATCTGAGATTTTATTATGTTTTGGCCATTTTGCTAAGCCCTAATTTGCAGCTGTTTTTATTTTTATTTTATTTTATTTTTTGCAGAAACTTTTCTTTTTAGGATTTTTAGGGTTGATTCTTTTATTTGGAGCGGCTTATTTAATTTGCAGCAGATTCGATTTTATTTCGAGCAGCTTTTTTTTTTTTTGCAACGGATTTTATTTTATTTGCAGCGTTTATTTTATTTGCAGCGTTTATTTTATTTGCAGCAGATTTTATTTTATTTTCCGTAGTTTTTTTATTTATTTGCAGCGTTTTAATTTATTAGCAGCAAGTTTTATTCTTTTTATTTGCAGTCTTCTTTTTCTTTTTACAGCATTCCTTTTTTGTTTGCTCATATTTTCATTTGCTGTGTTGGCGTGTCTCACCTCCCGTACATTTGGGTTAAAAAAGCTGAAACATTACATGCTAATGACATACTGTATACATACTATTTGTAATGTTTGTTTTTTTTAACTGAAGATGACTAAAGGAGGATTGTGTCTAAAATTACAAATAAAACCATAAAAGTCAAACATTTAAAGGAGCTGAGAAGAGAGAAAGAAGAGACTAAATACAAACCAAATGAATGAATTTCCTGAAAAAACAGCTGAAGTAAGCTGATGCTTTTTCTTCTTTTTCAGTCTTTTCTCCAGAAAATTAAAACTTCTTTAAATGAATCCGTAGATCATTGGAATAAAGTTTTTAACCGAACAATTAAATGTTCTAGAACCATCCTGACTGAGTTTCATCTCATGGATGTGGCCCACTGGGCTGCACGGTGGTGTAGTGGTTAGCGCTCTGGTGTCAGAGTGAGAAGGTTCAAATCCCAGCTGGCTCCTCCCTTTGTTTGCATGTTCTTGTTGGTTTTCCTCCAAACTTCCCCCTAAAAACCGGCCTGATCCTAAACTGTCCTTCAGCTGATGGACTGTCAGTGAGTGGATAGGCTCCAGCATCCTTGCGTCAAATTTGACAAACTGTCAGTGATTATTATAGATTTTTAATTTGTTTCTTTGTGTGAATCTTTAAGACAACTTAAGTTACAAAATGTCGAAAAATATTAAATGAATTCAGAAAAATAAAGTGTGTTTGACTCCTCAACATGAATGAAGAATCAAAACTTTAGAACCTTCCAGAACGTTTGGACCGGTTCACATTTGAAACATTCTTCTCATAAAATCTGATCAAACCTAATTTAAATTCTGCAGCTTTTTAGAGAGTTCTCCCTGTTTGTGTCGCTCCGGCATCCTTCTGCTGATCTCTGACCCAAATATCCGGTCGGTACCTTTTTCATCATCAGAATCTTCTCCTGAGTCATTTCCTGTTATCAAATATTTGTGTTGAGTTAGAATACACTCGATGCTTCGTGAAGCTGCAGCAGACCCTCAGAGCGCCTTTAGGTGAAGTTCTGGTTCCGCCGGGTCCATCTTATCGACTGTGAATTCCTCTTCACACTCCTGACCTCAGAGCTGCTGCACGTGTGCAGTGAGGACGCAGCCGGCCGGCGGGACTTTTGCTCTTCTGGTGATGAACTCACCACATCCTTATCACACCTCTGACACCAGAACCAATCTGCAGGCGGTCACGAACTGCTGCTATGGGAATGGAAACCCCCCATGAATGAACCACGCTTCATCCCAAACGAGGAATGAAGTTCCTCACAGACACGCTTAATGACTGAGCGGAACCGGGATAAACGGACCATAGAGACGGTCAAGGACACGGGTAATATTAAACTGAGAGCGATCCCGCTGATGCTAGCTCATCGTGAAGGTTTTAAAGACTCACTCGGATGAAAATTATGTTTTTAACATGTTCTCTCTGATATATAAAGAAAATTAGGATTAAAAATTACTTTTTTAATTGTGAATCAGGAGCAGAAAAAATAGTATATCAAGATATTGATTATTTTATATCACAATAACGATATAATTCACAATATACCACAATAAAGTGTATTTTCAGATATTCTATGAACGAAATTTGACAAAAATGTCATTATTTACTTTATTCTGACTGTAATTTTTAAATGACATGCAAATGAATCATCACAAATAAGAAACATTTCTTCAAAGTGCACAACAAGTTTATTAGTTAAAAAACAATTTTTTGCACAAAAGTTCTGCAATAAAAACCAACAAATAAAACCGATAGAAGAGAAATACTGTTTTCTGTCTCCCTCACGATATGTATCGTCATATTTCCCAGCAGTAGTCGGTGTTGTGAGAGGCTGTAAGCTAGTGGGAGAGACTGTAAACGAAGGGATGATGGGGAGAGGGGACAGGCTTACTCTAGTCCCGCCCACAGCTCAGAGGTGAATTTCTAATGAACTCCTGCCACTATGCAGAAACTATGTCCTAGAAAACGACTCAGGTTTTAAGATTTTGGCTAAAAACGGCATCATCATGAGTAAAAATAGATCTGAAGATGTGAGTTTTCACTGAGAGCAGCTTCTGTGGCTTTCATCCAATCAGAGTTTGGTGAAGGTCGGTCCAACACAGGAGGGGAACCTTTTGACCAGAGAGTTCAATAATTAAACAGACGAAAAACACAAAAATTCAGAAAAACAACAAATGTTCCACATAAATGTAGAAGAACTTCCTGCACAGATTATTTGTAGAGATCCATCTATGGAGAGAGACTAGGATTAAAGGGGAAGTAAAACACTAATAAGGGTTCTCTAAAGAAGTTGTTTCTTGCGGCCTGTTAGGAACACTTCTGGTCCAACACGAGATCAGGGTTTGGTCTTCTTCTTCAGAGGAGGACCAGAAAAACGCCATGTGGAGGTTTGATGATCCTCAGAAGGTCAGCGGACGCTGCTTCATTGTCGTTTTTTTCAGCTAAGACTGTGAAGTTTTTGGATGAGGTTCATTCTGAAGCTTCATTTGCTTTGAATTTGGAGAATTTGTTTAGATTTATCTGAATATATTTTGAATTTAAAAAGTTTTTGTTGTTTAAAAACTAAACAGCCTCTTTTAAGAGATAAAAAAGGTAAATAAAGTTGCTGTAGATGTTTTAGAGTGCAAGAATCTCCTCACAAATGCCACATTAAACAGGATTTATGGAGAAAATGAAGCTTCATGATGTGAAATAATCGCCCAGAATACACACTTTTACTCATTTTTTTAATTTATTTTGGCTAAAAAATCAAATCAAAGATGTTTTTTTTAAAGTTAAGCTTAACTTTTTGCAGAACATTTAGTCAAATATTATGTTTTTTTTTTTAAATATGAAACACAATTTTTTTCCTTAAAAATTAAACCCGATATAACTCTTTTTACAATTAAATGTAGCTTTTGAAGAAAAATCAAATCAAATATGACTTTTGTTTTTTAGTTAAATATTTTGTTTTTAGAAATATCAAAGTAAACACAACTTTTTTGCATTTAAACTTGAATTTTTGCAGAAAAGTCAAACCAAATATGACTTTTTATAAATCAAACTTAACTTTTTACAGGAACTTGATTCAAAATATTTTTTTTTAAATCAAATTTAATTTTTTTGGAGAAAAATCAAGTCAAAGATGACTTTTTTTAAAATAAAACTTATTTTTTTGGAGAAAAATCAAGTCAAAGATGACTTTTTTAAAAATTAAACTTAAATTTTAACAGAAAAATCAAGTAAAAGAATACTTTTTTAAAAATAAAACTTATTTTTTTTGCAGAAAAATCAAAGCAAAGATGACTTTTTTTAAATTTAAACCTAACGTTAATCAGAATAATTAAGTCAAATATGACTTTTACAAAAATGGAATGTAATTTTTGCAGAAAAATCAAGTCAAACGTGATTTCTTTTTCTGTTTAACTTATTTTTTTGCAGAAACATCAAATCAAAAATGACTTTTTAAAAAATGCAACTTTTTACAGAAAAATCAAAGATGAATTTTTTTAATTCAAACTTCAGTTTACTGTCAGACAGCGCCCGTTTCCTTGTGTCCGGATCCTTTAAAACCCGTATCCATGAGGCTCCCAGGATCCCCGGCTGGCTGAGAGGACTCCGTGTGACAAAGTGTCGCTTCAGCAGCTTGAATTCAGAAAAACGCTCTTTCCTGTAGATCAGAGAGAACTGATGTGACGATCTGCTCAGCTTTGTGGTTTCTAGCAGTTTCAGCTCTCATGTTTTGGTGCATTCGAACCCGGAAAAGCGCCGTCTGTGTTGCAGAAGCCGTCTGTGCTCTTCATCGTTTTCTTCTAGAAAAACGCAGACGAGTTTCTGTCGGATCCGTGGCAGCAGGCGTGACGAGGGTTTGCTCTTCCTTTCTGCAGAGAGAAGAGGACTCCTCGTATGAGCGCTCTGCTCGGCCTCTTTCTGAAGCTTTCCAGCCTTTCCTGATCCTGATGGAAGCCAGAGGGAAGTATGAGTTCTCTGCCACGGCGGACGACGAGCTGAGCTTCAGGAAGGGCGACATCCTGAAGGTCGGTGCTGCTCTGGAGCCTGAAGTCCTCGCCCAGCTTCTCTGGACTTAAAATCTGTGTTTGTGACAGATCATAAGCTTTGAAGAGGAGTGGTGCAAGGCGGAGATCAACGGACAGGAAGGATTCATTCCAAAGAACTACATCGAGATTCAGCTTCCAGCGTGAGAGCTTTGACATGCGCTGCGAGAGCTTGAGTCGGCTGCAGCTGTTTGCATGCGATAACCTGCAGGCGTCTTCCCTCAGGTGGTTCCAGGAGAACACCAGCCGCAGCGGCGCAGAAGAGATCCTGAGGCACAGAGACGTGGGAGACTTCGTGATCCGAGGCTGCCAGACTTCTCCCGGAGACTTCTCCATCTCCGTCAAGTAGGTGGCGCTGGTGGTTGTTCCTTAGAAGCTGCTGAGTCTGCGTTCCTCTGCAGAAAAATTAGGATTCCCACGAGAGGGAAGACTCCGGGTTTGTCTGCAAACACCACCACAAATGAACATTTTGGATGCAAACCTGAATGGTTCACATTTAGGTTTGATTTCTTCAGTTTCCTTTAAAAATCTTGTTTAGAAACATAAAAAACCTGCTGAATGACAGATGTATTGAGGATTTATGATTTCTCGTCTGGATTTAAACCTGTCGGGGTCAAAAAAGTGACAAATGTTTTTTTTTTTCATAGAATTCTGAGCGTTTACTTCACTTTAGTGTTAAAACAAACACCAGAAGAAATGTTGATATCACTGATTGATATGACTAATATAAAGGGTGGAATAAAGGTCGCCGGAACTGAAAACAAACTCAAGAATTTCCTGTAAAATGACTTTTTTTCTTTATTTGAGGCTTTTTTTTTTTTTTTTAGAACTCTCTCCACAAATGAATTTGATGTTTAATGTCTGTTTCAATTCAAACATATTCCTATAAATTTGCTGTCAGATTTGAGGTTTGGTCTGACAGAAAAAGTCTGAATCATCTCCGCCTCTACTCTTCTACTGATCGAGCGACAGAGATGTGTGTGTGTGTGTGTGCGTGTGTGTGGCGGGGTTCACTTACTTTACTGTAACCAGAGGTTTTTTTCATTCTCAGAATTTTTTGTTCCTGTATTTTGTAGGTTGTTTAGTTTGAACCAAGTTTACTTACTGAGAATGAATGGAAGAGATGGGTGAGGAAAACAATGTGTAAATGTATCTAAAAAGATCGTCTATTAGTATCTAGTTCAGGAGTCTGAGGCTAATAAATAGAGTAAATAATGATTTTTTTTTGCATTTATGTTTAGATTTTTAAACTGAGATTATCTTATATTACTAAAATAAGCTTTTTTTAACCAATGCTGACACTAAATTAAGAGTCCATGTGTGCTTTACCAGTCCTGCAAACTACACAAAAGCAAAACGATGGTAAAAGCTTTACTATTATAATAAGTTTAAAGTAACGTAAAGTAACATTGCAGGTAAATCTACTGAAACTGGAGGATCCTGACTGACAGGACGTATTTTATTTTGAAAGAAACTTGTATGTGCTTCTTTTAAAAGTTATAAAATAGAAATATTACACTTATAATTCAATTATTGTAAATATTTATAAGCTGGATGTAATAAATGAATGGCTCATGGCTACAGAATAATTGTTTTTTTTTCTTTCTGAAGCAGGAGTTTGAGTCTCTTATAGTCTGGATTCAGACTGGACACATTTTATTCGCTTAAAGTGAGCTAGAGTTTGTTTCCTCCAACAATCCAGAACAGATTTTTAATCTAAAAACAGCCAAGTGGACCCTGGTCTGGAACCAGCTCGTCTCTATTCGTTTCCACTCGGACTGAACTTCGGTTCGCTCTGAGATTTCTCAGTCTGAATACAGTCCATTCTCTGAGTTGAACAAATGGGCCAAAATGGCCACTATAGCCGGTGGTCACATGATATATACAGAGTACGAAAGAACCAACCCTTAAGTTTAATCTAGTCCCTTTTTCTAGTTGTTTTATCAGACAGAAAAAGGCTCCAACTGTTTATTTGTTGGAACGATGAGACTCAGCAACTCGTTGAAATGTGGTGGGAGGAACGCAGGCTGATTAAAACGACCTGATAAACATTCTCACTGTTTTCTCAACGACCTATGTGTCATAAACTCTTATCAGAGTATCTTCTTAGCTGTCGTCTCCTCAGTAACCGTGATGCAGCATGCCTCCACTGTACTAAAGCAGAAGTAAGACGTGTTGAACCTGACGTTGATACAGACGTTCAGAGTGGATCACAGAAATATGAAGTTTGAATAAGTGAACTATTCAGACAAGGATTACAACGCTTATTTACAATAAAGAGATTTTTAGTCACGTTGTTTTGTTTACAAGCTTTAGTCCAAGATGGAAATGTCCGGTTGACGGCAGTCTGAATACAGACCAAAGGCAAGGTGGTCCGGTCCGGTAAGGACTAGTACGGTACGGTCCAGTCAATGCACTCATTTAAGTCTTGTTTCCACTGAACGGTTTGTATTCACGTGGTGTAGACCGTTAGGGCACATTTAACTCACCTTGTGTCACGCCGCCGCCAAAGATGGCGAGGAAGGGTTGCAGTTCCACCCCAGACCCGGCCTTGCAGTTGTTTGCAGGCATTTTCAAAAGACAAGTGACCTAAGAGTACACAGGAAACCCCAAAAACCTGAATGCTAATGTTGGAAACGTTAGCTATATTGGTGCTTTCTAATGTTGTCATCACTTTCTACCAATCAACTGGTACATTGAAAAGTGGAATGGATCGGTTGGGGCGGAACCGTTGGCTTCTTGCTATATTAAAATTCACAGGATTGTTTCTTAGCTGATACAAGAAACATTTCTTAAACATAAGAACATGGATCCTAACATCAGATACACCTGCCAAACTGTTGAGATTCAAAACACAATGATAATAGCTGTAAATGTTGTGGCAGGTTAAAGTTTTGGGCCGCAGCTCCTTCCCTAAATACTGTTCTCTGCTGTGTTTATGTCTCTGAGATGAAAGCTAGCATTAGCATTAGCGCTGTATATTCTAACTCGGCCTCCTCCGGTCCGTACGACCAAGAAAGAAGCTCGACAGTGACGTTTAGAAAATTATATGTGAACTCAC
>NC_050519.1:2259003-2262456 GCF_002922805.2 Oryzias melastigma
AAGATTTAGGCTAGCTACGTGCTACTTTGCTAGCTCAGCAATGTGCATTACGTGTTGCCCACATGAATTTCCATCAGTTTGTGTGCTGGTCTCACATAAATAGTGTGAATAACATCAGCCATGTTTTAAAACGTGAAACATTAATAAAAACATACATCGAAGAACCAAGCTAGCATGCTACTCGCGAGTTGCTAGAGCCCACTTTAGCACAAACTTTACGGTACCAAGCCTGATATCTCTCTATTAAAATGCGTTTCCTGTCCTGTGATAATTCCAATCCAGTAATATATATCGGTGGATAAAACTACAAAATGGTGTCGCCTTTACTTTTTTTGTGGTCGTTCCAATTGGTTGGTTACCGTGATAATTTTATCCCGCCCTGCTCACGTGATTAATGGCAAAGACGACTCCCCTCCCGCGGAAATCCCGCGGAAATTCCCCCAAAAGAATCAGCTTCTAGTTTGTACCTTCAGATTTTCAAGAGTAAGTCACTAATCTTAAATAATTCAAAAAGAATTTCAGAGTAAAAGCCTTTACACTTTAGATTTTCTGAGGGAATGTGGTTTGTGAACTGTGTGGACAGACGACGAGGGTTCGATTCCCGCTATTTGCGCTGAAAGAAGCAAGCAGGTGGTGGGGGGAGGGGTGTAAACTCCCTTTTTAAAGAGGACAAAGGTCAGTCCCTCCCACCCCAAATATGTTGTAATTTTTCAACCAATAACACGATAATTCCAGAAGATTCTGAAGCAGAGAAAAGCGGCACCACGCTTCAGAATCTTCTGGAATTATCGTGTTAACGGTTGAAAAGTTATAGTATTTTGAATACTTTTTTTGTGTATTTTAGCGTCACCGGTGACGTCTCAGATGCTAAAAGGTTAAAGGATCTTGTTTGATCTTTGTTTTTGCTTTATTAGTTGAAATTTTCTTTTTTTTTTTTTAAAGCAACAGAAACATTTTTTAAATTTCTGAATTTGAATTTCTTGTAATGATGTTTGGGGTTTTAACTCCGGACCGTCCAGCGGTCCAAACAACCACCAACATCTGCGGAGCGGAAAGGCTCCGGCGCGGAGCAGGAACTTGGAGGCCGCACCAGTTCCTGTTCACGTGTGAACGCTCTAACAGGAAGCTCTTCTTCTCAGGCGTTTGACATGTGAGGCTGCAGTGAAGTCGTTTCGCAGACAGAACCAGAACTGACCTTAGGAATAGAAAATAATCGTTTTTTACATGTGAAAGAGAGCGGGTCACATCTTTAATGGGTTTAAAAAAATTCTAAATTCTGCGAAAATGTTAATTAGATGTATAAAACAACAGATAGTTCACTTAGGTTCATTTTCTGTCAGACTTGATCATTCTTTCTCCTCAAAATGAGGATTTAATGTTTTTTTTGTTGTTATTTTAAAGCTAACCTGCATCCCTCAGTTTCACCGCTGCAATTTGTTACACTTAAAAATGTTTTTTTTTTTTATCAAATTATATTTTTAAGTTGAGTAAATTATTAAATTTAATTTAATTAAAATTACAAAATTACAGAACTTTTGTTTCCCCTGTTTCTGGCTTTAAACATAATAAGTGCTGTTTTAAATTTCACTAGTTCCCATATAATAAACCCGAATTTAAAAACAGTGGATCTGTATGTGTCCCATAATCCACACCATTAACTGTTTGAATTACTTTTTTATGTAAGATGTACAAAGATTGTAAATGTGTTTTATAAGTATTTCCCCAAACTTCAACATTGTACTCTAAATACAGTAATATTACGATGAATATATAGGTAAACGTGTTTGTGAGTCAGTGCATGACGTGTTTTTTCCAATACTTCTTTGCCTTTAGCAATTTTGGCTCTGGCTTGCTTTATTTATGACTTCCAACTTATTTTGTGGTCCATAATGACTCCAAGGAACTCGACTTAAGTTACTCTTTCTACCACGTGATTGTCTATAACAACTTTAACTTCTAAATCAGGAATATGGCAACCGACAGAAATCTCTCTCTGTGCTGGAACAGACGCACCAACGTTCACCTGCCGGATCCAAAACAGGATTTTTACACCTAATTGTCATTAAATCTAATATAGGAACCCATGATGACCTATTATGGTGGTTCATTTTATGTTTATGGATGTAAAAAGTACTCTTCTAGCTCTCAGTAAATATTGGAAGGAAAAGCTTTGAGGTATTTCTTAACCACGGAGAACCCACAGAGTCAAATTTGGCACCTGATTTTCATTTTTCTTCTTACATGTTTCAGTTTTAATATATGTTTCCTTCTTTTTAATAATTATTTTAGTTTTTTTACATTATTTTCTGGCAACTGTAAATGGTGCTCCCTAAAATCAACAAGCAAAAAACAGAATTTGAAAGCCCAGAAGAAAATCCTTTGCAGGTTAAAGATCCTCCTGAAAGGATTCTTATAACAGCTGAAATAAAAACTAAAAATCTGAGGTTTATTTTCTTCTTCTGCGGGATTTTTTCTTCTTGATGCTAACGCTTCTCCTCGTTTCTGCTCAGGCATGAGAGCGACGTGCAACACTTCAAAGTCATGAGGGACAACAAGGGCCAGTACTTCCTGTGGTCGGAGAAGTTCATGTCCCTCAACAAGCTGGTGGAGTTTTACAAAAACACGTCCATCTCCAAAACCAGACACATCTGCCTGAACGACGGCAGCTCGAACAGCCGGAGCCCCGCCTCCGCACAGGTACGATTTTGTCTTTATTGATCTATAAGGAGGATGTAGAAAGATGCAGTGAGGACGTTTCCATAGCAACCAGGCAGCTTTTCCAATTATTAATGGACTAATAGCAAAAAGCAGATGAACAAAAATCAAAAAGTAAAGACACATTTTTTAACTCTTTATGTCGCCTAAAGGATTTTCAAAATAAAATATTATTAAGAAAAAAAAGTTGATCTATTTTTTGTTTCAGTTTCTCTCATTTTCATCTCATTTCAACTTATTGTTCTCTATCCAACACATTAAGAGAATCTGTTACAAAATTACATCACAACAGAATGATCCAATATCTACAAACACACTGAAACATGTTAATAATTATGTTTTTTTTGCATAAAATTTGTTTTCTTTTTTCTGAGCAGTCAGTTTTCAAATTCAAATCAGGAAAAATACTTTAAATGTCCGACTTGGTTTTAGTTTTAGCAAAAAGTTTCTAAAACAAATTAAGAGAAAAGAACTGTCAAGTGTGTTTTTTTTAGAAATAAAATACGAATGTTAACATTTTTTATGTTATAAGTTAAATATGTTCTAATTAATCAAGATGTAAGATGTTGATTCAATAAATAGTTACCTTTTATCTTAAATTCAGTAAAGTTTTTTGACGTACATGAGTATCTATAAAAACATCAATTACATAAAAGGGTTGTGAAAAAAAGATGTGAAAAAAGCAGAAGTGAAACAGAGTTTTAATGAGAACATAAAAGTGTGAGAGAGAGGAGGAGG
>NC_050519.1:2262581-2311285 GCF_002922805.2 Oryzias melastigma
TCCGCAGCTTTTAATTTGAAAAAAAGACCAAAAAAAAAACAACGTAGTTTATTCTTTTTAAAAAATCCACTTTTTTCTTTTTAATATAAAATTAAACTATATGTAATTATTTATTTTTAAATATATATTTATGTACATAAATATACGTATATATGCATATATGTATGTGTATATACGTATATGTATATAAGTATATGTATATATGTATATGTATATATGTATATATACTTCTCACAAAAATGAAAGGAACACTTTTTTATTGGTTCTGTCATGAATTGAATTAAACCTGTCTGATAATTTTCTGGTTGGTTAATCAGCTGAGGGCCTCGTTAATCAATCTCAGCTGTATTGGTGTTCATGAATTAACAACAGGTGCACTTCAGTGGCAACAATTAGAAAACCCTCCAAACAGGACTGGTGTTACATGTGGAGGTCATTTCAAGTTTCTCCCTCTTGATCTTTTTTGGCTGGTTTTCCACTCGTGCTGATTTTGGCTTGATAATTATCTCTACTGGCAGTATGAGGCGATTCCTTAACCCTACAGAAGTTCCACAGGTTGTCCAACTTCTCCAGGATGGCACATCCACACGTGCTGCAGCAAGAAGGTTTAATGTGTCTCCCAGTACAATCTCCAGAACATGGAGGAGATTTCAGGAGACTGGTGGTTATTCTTTGAGAGATGGACAGGGCCGTAGAAGGTCCTCAACCCCTCAGGACCGATACCTGCTCCTTTGTGCAAGGAGGAACAGGCTGAGCACTGCTCGTGCCCTACAGAATGAGCTCCAGAGGGCCACTGGTGTGAATGTCTCTACCCAAACAATCAGGAACAGACTTCATGAAGGTGGCCTGAGGGCCCCACGTCCTGTAGTGGGCCCTGTGCTCACTGCCCAGCACTGTGGAGCTCCACTGGCATTTGCTCAAGAACACCTGTGATAGACGTGAAAGAGTCTGGAGAAGACCAGAAGAACGTTATGCTGCCTGCAACGTGGTTCAACATGACAGGTTTGGTGGTGGGTCAGTGATGGTCTGGGGAGGCATATCCATGGAGGGACGCACAGACCCCTACTGCCTAGGAAATGGTGCTCTGACTGCCGTAAGGTATCCAGATGAAATCCTTGAACCCATTGTCAGACCCTACGCTGGTGCAGTAGGTCCTGGTTTCCTCCTAATGCACGACAATGCCCGGCCTCACGTGTCAAGAGTATCAGGCAGTTCCTGGAGGATGAAGGAATCGAAACAATTGAATGGCCTTCACCATCCCCTGACTTAAACCCAATAGAACATCTCTGGGACATTATGTTTGGGTCCATTAGGCACCACCAGGTTGCTCCTCAGACTGTACAACAGCTCAGGGATTCCCAAACACAGATCTGGGAGGAAATGCCACAAACACCATCCGTCGTCTCATTAGGAGCATGCCGCCACGCTGTCAAGCATGCATACAAGCTGGTGGGGGCCACACAAGATACTGAAAAGCATTTTGAGTTGCAGAAATTAAGTTTTGGAAAAAATGGACTAGCCTGCCACATCTTCATTTCACTCTGATTTGATTGTGTCTACACAATTGAGCCTCTGTAGGCTGAAAACTTTTATTTCCATTAAAAGACTTGGCATCCTTTTGTTTCTAAGACACTGAACTGTCGTTATTTGTATAGATATATAACTTCATATTGAGATCTGATGTATCTAATGTGTTTCTTTAAAGTGCTCCTTTAAATTTTGTGAGCAATATATATATATATATATATATATATATATATATATATATATATTCACTTCCAGACAAGATTTCAGCATCGTGATTCTGTAGAAACATCAACCAGGAGAATTTCACCTGAAAGAGGGTCAAAAATGAGGAGATTTGCTTGATTTGTAGTTTCTGTTTTAAGCAGAAGTTCAGACGTGTTTCCAGACACACACACACACACACACATCCGTCCCAGCAGCTTCAACATGCTGAGGCTCGTGTGGCCAGAAGGCCTCAACCACAGAGAGATGATTCAGACGTTCAGTCAGAAGATTCTCCTTCAGAGTTTCTCTCAAAGCTTTGTTTGAGAGTTCAGGGAGGAGCGTGAGGAGTCAGCAGAGGTCTCCTAACTCCTCCTGGAAATGGGAGCTCCTCTTGAAAGTCTTCACAGTTCGCCTCACCTCTAGACCTGCATATGAAAGTAAATGCTGTTTAAAATAATTTCTTAAGACTCATAGCTACGGAAGCCAAAAATAATTTAGATAGCCATCAGTTTCAGCACTTTAACGATGTATCAGTTTCAGCAACATTCAGCTGCAGCAACATTCACAGCAGCATTATCGCTGGTAATGCCATATATCTAGTTTAATTTAGTTTTCACTGAAGTTTTTTAGAATTAAATACTAGAATTTAAATACTTTTTAATTTAAAGGAAGAAAAGTTTGTGACTTCATAAATGTATCCTGTTATGTTCTTGGTCAAATGTAACCATTTTAATGTTTAAAAGAACAATAAAAAAAACATTTTTATGAGCATAATATTTGCATTTGTATATTTGCAATGCAGTCAATAATCAATGATTACTAATATTTTAATGATGCACAGAATAAAAAATATATTGTTGATTATTGTGTAGCATTAAATGGGACGTAAAACTGTTTGTCATCTGCAAATATTTTATTTTACATTTATCTTATGTGTGAAAAAAAGTTGTTTCAAAGCTTTGAAGGTTTTCGTTTTTGTGTAACTTCCTTTTAGATTTCTGTGAAAATGACAGATTCATATCACGGTTGACATCCTGATGTTTTAACCGTCCTTAATCACAGTTTTTTTTTCTTCAAGTGTTTCAGGGTTTTAGATCCATCGCTGCTTCGTTTAAATCTTTTCAGGATATTTCTGTTCAGCTGCTGAAAGTCGTCCGACGTTTGCCAGGTTTTTGTTTCCTGATCTACAAGCTCTGCTCTTCTGCTTCCTGTCAGCAGGTAAAGAGGGGGAGTTTACCTGAGCAACGCAACCCAGCAGCCGCCGTGGCTTCATCGGGGCGCAGATCTTCAGACCAGACTTCCAACCAGCTGGTAAGCCTCGCTTCAGACTTATGAGGCGCCGCGTTGTCGGGTCACGGCGCCCTCACAGCCTGACCTCTGGGACTGTCGTTTCAGGTGAAGAGGCCGGTTCTGGAGGAGCGAGCTCACACCATCGGCCACACCGGCAGGAACAGCCCCGCCAGCCCCGCCAGCATGACTTACCCTCCTCAGCGCAGCCAGCAGCAGGTCAGCCGTTACCGTCTGTGATGGGGGGCGTGGTCACGGTGTTCAGTCTGAGCCTATGACGAAGTATTAAACACGCAGCGGTGTATGTGGCTACCTGATCTGTAACGGCTACCCGATCTGTAACGTCCACCCGATCTGTAACGGATACCTGATCTGTAACGGCCACCTGATCTGTAACGGATCACCCGATCTGTCATGGCTACCCGATCTGTAACGGCTACCTGATCTGTAACGGACAACCCGATCTGTAACGGACCACCCGATCTGTAATGGCTACCAGATCTGTAACGGCTACCGGATCTGTAACGGACAACCCGATCTGTAACGGACCACCCGATCTGTAATGGCTACCCGATCTGTAATGGCTACCCGACCTGTAACGGACCACCCGATCTGTAACGGCCACTCGATTTGTAAAGACCACCTAATCTGTAAAGGCTACCCAATCTATCTGCTATCCAATTTGTAACGGAGCTCTTTTGTTGTAGCTGGAGCCGTTGTAGCGTGCTACAGAAGTGCAGAATGACTCGTCTCTTCAACATTTTGATTAATTCATTTTTCACCTTTTGAGAATCACATCAAGAAGTCTAACAAGTGAAACCTGGTAATTTATTTTTTTGTCCCTAATCTGAATCAAAGTCTTTTGATTTTTGAGAATCTGCTGGACTGGAGTCTCAACCTGATGCTAGTTTTAGAGCACATTTAAAAAAAAAAAAGAAGCGGATCCAGGTTTCCGCAGTTTCTACCAAAAGCTAACTTCTTCTGTTCTTCAGGCCGTAGGGAGTAACTGCACTGGAGTTTTGTTTGAATTACTCTCTGTCTTGGAGTTAACAATAGAGGAAGGTGGAGACGTTGATTTAGTTGTGGATTTATTGCATAAGTTGTCCTTAAGATCCGTAAAAATGGAACATCATCAAAAAAAGGCTGACCAATGCTAAAGCTAGCAAGCCCCGTCTCAGCAGGAAAAAGATTTTTCCGCCACTTTCAACCTTCAAGCAGTTCTGTGTGGCAGGAGTAACAGTTTTGTGACAGTGATGGGCGACAAAGGGGTCAGTATGAGAACTTCCACGCCGCCACTAAACACATCACGGCTGCTCTGAACGCATCGATCCGCAGCGTCTCATTACCGACATCTTCACGGCAAGATTTCAGTCAATATCATCTTCTGCTGATCTCCTGGACCTCCTTCATGGATGGAGTTTATCCATAATTACTTTAAGTAAAAATGCTTATTTTCAAGTTTAACAAGTTCTTTGAGTTTTGTTGCAGCTGTTATTGCAGTGGGAGGAGCTTGTTTTTACAATATGAACAATTTTAGTGAATTCGGTCTATTTTAAAAAATCAATTTATGATTGAATTGATCCATAAAATTCTATTCATAATAACAGGATGGAAACATAAAATAGTTCATATTAACAAGGATGGTTTTGGCAGAGAAAAACTGAAGGCTCAGCTCTGAAATGCACAGATTAAAATTAACTGAAAAGAATTGTCGAAAACTTTTGTAATTAGGCAAACAAAAAAATACATTTTCTGGTATTTTTTATATATTTAAATACAAATTTCACTGATTCATATATCTCTATCCAATGTTTTTTAAATAATATTTAAACCTTTATTGTTGATGACAGATCATTGAGGCTGTTGAGCTTAAAGGCGACGCTTGAAGCTGCGGCTTCACAGGAAGTCTGCAAATTCAAATCATTCTGCAGACACTCTGATGTGTTCGTCACCATTCAAACCCAAACTTTATCGACAAAGGAAACCATCGCAAGTCTTAATACATTTTTAAACGAATCAGCTGTTATCTCAGAGGGTTGTGACGGATCCCGTTCACTCTAACATGATCCGTGTCACTTCCTGCTGCGTCACAGGCGTCGGCGCTGATGGTGAGGGCGCTGTACGACTTCACCGCCGAGGAGGACGACGAGCTGGGGTTCTGCGCCGGCGACGTCATCGAGGTGATGGACCGCTCCGACCTGTCCTGGTGGAGGGGGAGGCTGCAGGGGAAAACCGGCTTGTTTCCTGCCAACTACACCGTCATGCTGTGAGGAGAGGGCCGTGCACGCCGCGGTTTGCATGTGCACGGCCGCCGGCGTGCTCTGCAGAGGACTGTCTGCAGGTTTTATATGAACTTGAATCCACAGCAGGAAGAGCTGCAGAGGATTTCACCCTTAGAGGTGCGGGCAGGTATTTATTTTCTGATGAATCAGCTCCTTCCGCTCCGTTTTCACTGTACAAATGACATCAGTGTAACTTCCTCTCAGCTTTCTGACTCAGAAATAAACAACTTTTTTTTACAAATCTTCTCGTTTTTGGTGAGAAATGATTGAAAATCAGGAAAATCAGTTTCTGATCATTTTCTGACCCTGAACACAAAAATAACTAAAGTTTCTAGAGTTGACATTTAAATAAAATGTACAGGAATTTGCATTAAAACCACCATTAACGTTCAATCCTCTGGAATAAAAAAAGAAAAAAAACATGTTGTTGTAATTCATTTTATTGAGCTTTCCACAAAAAAGCTGATTTATTTTGTGTGGTTCATGCTTAAAGAGTGTTCTTGAGAATGAACTGGTTGTTTAATAAGTTTATATGCATAAAGGCTTTTCTCAAAACTGGTTTTCTTGTTGTAAAAAAAAAAAAGTACTGGAGAAGTAATAGTGATCAGTTTTCTATAAAGACCCATTCCAATGAAAATTTTAAACATGTTCTAGTGGGATTTTTCTCAGGATGGAGGACATTTATTATAAATATTAAGCTAAAAATTGCATTCTGATGGGAAGGGGAGCGGTATTGCTCCAACAGTCCCGTCTAAAGAAACTATCTCCTAAAAAGCGACATTTAAAACAAATTTTGGCCAAAAACATCATAGTCATAAAAAAAAAAAAAACACCGGAAACGCTTTGAAAATAGATCAAAACGAGGTTCCAGATCAGACTTTTGTGGCTCTTTTTATTCTCCATTTTGGCCTTTACACTTTGAAGAAAAATGCAAAGTATTTGACTGAATAATTTGGTTTTTGTGATATGTTTTAGTAAATTAAGTTTAGTCATTTCTGTTTAGAATTTTAACATCAGAAAATCGAGCTAAACAATAGTAAAAAGTTCAATCTGCTGTCAGATATTTATTAAAAGAATACGTGTCTTCTTGCTGTTTAGAGCCAAATACCCTAAAGAACAAAACTGCATTTACATGTTTGTTTTTCTACAATGTTTTCAGGTTTAAATTCATTAATAAATGAAGAAAAAAGATGCAGCAAAATCGTTTTTATTCCCTGTGTAGTAAAATCTTCTGCAACAGGAGCAGCTGATGTAAATTACAATTAGATTCCCTCATTACTTCATTATTATTCACATTTTGGTGCAGTAAAGGCGACGAATAAAACAAGTAAATTTGTGTTAACAGTTTGCTCTGATATTGTTAAACAAAATGGATAATATTAATTTAAAAAATCAGTTACTGATGCATGCATTTTATTGCAGAGTTAGAGATTGGTGATCGTATGACAAAGAACATAAATACGGATGTGGACGAATTCCTAGAGGCTTTCAGCAACTGGAGATATTCAAATTTTCTTTAAACAAAGGCATAAATATTTCAGTAAAGCGTGTTATGTCCTGGAGATGAACTGCATTCCTCTGCTGTGGTGTAACACACATGTCTATAGACTGTATTATACAATGTACATTCACATCATGTTCATGCATGAATGACATGTTACTAAAAAAAGAACCAATTTCTGCCGTGTAGCATTTGTTTTTAATTTGTGGTTTTCACAAGAATGTCTTGTTGTGCTTCATTCTCGTGATAATTTGTCTGCAAGTGGAAAAGTAACAAGCAGTAATTTACTTTTTAAATTGGGAAATGAGTAAAGTGATTACAATTTTAATTAAGTAATTAAGGTAAAGTAATCAATTATTTTTCTAAAACTTTAAACTGTTGATTTTATCATGATTTAGTCCCTAAAATATTTTTTTGATCTTTTTGAACTTTTAATTTGTTAAGCTTTGTAGTTCATTGGTGCATGCTTTTATTTTGAAATGCATTACTGGAGAGAATTTGATCAACCTGTGTAACCCCGCCCCCTAATTGCACCTGGGCTCCTCCCCCCGCACCTGTCGGCTCAGGTGGAGCGGCTCCCCGCAGTCCCGGTGAGTCCCTGAGCGGCAGCGGCGGGGGGTCATGGCGGAGTCCCAGTTGGTGTGTTTGGACCCGGATCACGTCAACGAGAAGGTCCCGGAGAACCAGCCGGAGTTCTACTACAGCGAGGAGCAGCGCGCGGCGCTGGAGCAGCTGCTGCGCGGCGGCGCCGGAGCCTTCCGCGAGCGCCTCCGCGAGGACCACATGCGCGACTTCCTGTGCGCGCGCGAGCTCAAAGCCATCCGCAAGACCTTCCGCGAGTACGAGCCGGACAGCGAGTCCGAGCCCGAGCCGGACAAGCCCCGCGAGGCGGCCAGCGCCGACTCCGGCGTCCACTCCACCTACTGGCCGCAGATGTCCGACACCGAGGTGCCGTGTCTGGACCTGGGCTGGCCGGGCAGCAGCGGGGTGTACAAGGGGGTGACGCGCGTGGCCGTGTACACGCACCCGCCCAAAGCGCCCGGGCCGCACATCAAGGAGGTGGTGAGGAGGCTCATCCAGGAGTCCCACAAGGTCAGTCGGGAGCTGCGCGTTTATTCTGAAAGTCCCACCAACCCCAAAACTGCAATAAACGGCCGGAAATAAAAATATTATAAATAATAATATACACAGTTTAGGAGGAAAAATCGATTAAAAAATCCTTACATTTGTCTGCTCGTTTAGGCAGATTTTATTCACATCAAAACTTTTACTTAACCCCAATTTTTCCTTTTGTAATTTTGTTTTTTTGGTTGCTATTAGTTTCTATTTCCAAAAAATGTAAAAATAAGTTAGATTTTTGGACTCATTATTCTTAAAACATCGTTCGACATGATGTCACAGCTGACCTCTTGACCTACTTATGAGCAATTTCTCATGTGACTGTCAAATTAAAAACAAACAGATTTAACTGGATTAGTGGATTAGGAGCAAACGTCAAATCTGTGTCGTAAAAAAGCAACGATTTGTACGTCATTTTCTAAATAGTACTGAACTTTAATTCCTGGCCGCATGGAACCAGAGGATGAGTTAAGGCAGAGGGGTCAAACTCATTCACTCAAGGGGCCAAAACCCAAAACACACCTTAGGTCTCGGGCCGAACAGGATAAACATTTATTGAACACTCTAAAACTACATTTTCAAACTTTAAAACTGTAACTGTTTAACATAATTATGAACTAGAAATATAGCATTAGCAGTGATAATGCTAGTGTGAATGCTGTAAGCTGAATTTGCTGAAGATGCTGAAGCTGATAGCTGAAAACGCTGAAGCTGATGGCTGAAGTGCTAAAGTTGATAGCTGAAAACGCTAAAGTCGATAGCTGAAAACGCTAAAGCTGATAGCTGAAATGATAAAGTTGCTAGCTGAAAGCGCTGAAGCTGATAGCTGAAAAAGCTAAAGCTGATAGCTGAAAACGCTGAAGCTGATAGCGGAAAACGCTAAAGTTGATTGCTGAAAATGCTGGTAGCTGAAAACGCTGAAGCTGATAGCTGAAAATGCTGAAGCTGTTAGCTGAAAACGCTAAAGTTGATAGCTGAAAACGCTAAAGTTGATAGCTGAAAACGCTAAAGTTGATAGCTGAAAACGCTGAAGTTGATAGCTGAAAACGCTAAAGCTGATAGCTGAAAATCTAAAGCTGATAGCTGAAAACGCTAAAGCTGATAGCTGAAAACGCTAAAGCTGATAGCTGAAAATGCTGAAGCTGATAGCTGAAGTGCTGAAGCTGATAGCTGAAGTGCTAAAGTTGATAGCTGAAAACTCTGAAGTTGATAGCTGAAAACGCTAAAGCTGATAGCTGAAAACGCTAAAGCTGATAGCTGAAAACGCTAAAGCTGATAGCTGAAATGATAAAGCTGATAGCTGAAAACGCTGAAGCTGATAGCTGAAAACGCTGAAGCTGATAGCTGAAAACGCTGAAGCTAGCAAGCTGAAATATTAGCTATATGACAAAATTTGCCTAAAAAACTAAACAAAACTTACGTTAGCCATAACAGCTAGCATTTTGCTAAAAACTTCTAAGCTTCAAATTAGCCTAAAAAAAACAAAAAAAAACTAATTTAGCTTGTAAAGAAAAGCCTAAATTAGATAGAACAGCTAGCATGTAGCTGAAATATTAGCTAAACTCCAAAATAGCCTTAAAAATCTTTCTAAATGCCAAAATAATCCAAAGTTAGCACAATGCCAATCTTTAAAACTTTAAAACCACAACATTTTAACATAATTATGAATAATTAAATGTTGAGAATAAAGGTCACACATCCAGACAATTTATGGAACTTAAACTTTAAATATGTGTGACCAAAAACATCAGCCGAAAGGTGAATCGGTCATCAGGGTTTTGAAAACTCCTCTGCGGGGACCTCCAGGTGTGAAGACCAGCGTCTTCATGATTCTGATTGTGTGAAAGAAGAAAATAATCAGTTTTTTTAAATTGTATTCAGGATTTTAAGTCTCTAAAATACACATTTTAAACCAAACGTCACTTCAAAACAGCACGAAGCGAAGTGATTTCCCATCAGGCCAACCGAATAATAATGAGGATAAATGGGATTAGACGTTTACCTGAGATTATTGAGCGAGACTGGGCAGGTTCGAACAAGTCACCTGACTTAGAACTCCTCTGGAAATTCAGATAAAACTCAGTTATGATTCAGAGTCATGTTATTCAGATATATAAAACAATGAAAGGGTAGAAATTCTGAACTTTTTAATGTTTTTAACAAAAAAAACAAGATTTCTTTAAGCTGCTGGAGGACAACAATGTATAAAAAATATTCTAAACATGATGAAGTTTAACAGTTTTTGTGTGTAGGGAGGAGAATCAAATGAAGTCGTCTGATTCTTGTTTGGCATAAAAAGCTAAAAGAAAATGGCAAAAACGACAACGAATGGTGAGAAAAATCCCAACGCTGTTCACTCACGTTGATGCAGAAAGCCGTTTTAAAGATAAAAAAATTCAGTTTTTAACGTCATCGTTCTGAAAATTCAGGACTTTTATGAAGAAATGGAGCTTAAATGAGCATTTCTGAGTATTTTTAAATTAAAATTATTATTCATTAGAAGCAGATGAAGAAATACAGTTAGAAAAAGATCGTTGAAAATGTTTAAACAGAGGGATGATGGGAAAGGGGGCGGGGTTACTCTTCACTAAAGTCGACCTAATCATCATTAAATGACCACTCTTTGAAAATGGATCAAACGGTGACTGGAGCAGGTCTTTGAAACGAAACCTGTTTGTCCTGATAAACCAGATCAAGGAGATCCATGGGATTAAACATGAAGGAAATTAATATTTTAGGTCAGAATTGGAATAAAAATAAACATTTGAGGAACTCATCGTGGTTTCTGGAGCTTCTTTTGTGGAGAAAATGGTATGTTGAGCTTTAAAGTGAACGAGGAACGTCTTGTTTTCAGTTGTTCTGTAATCCGCTGCTGATCTTCTCAGATAATCAGCCTGAAAACAAAGGATTTCCTAAATCTCTGGATCAAAGTTGTGGTTTGAAGGCAGAGGATTGACCAGCCCAGAAGAGTTCCTTCAAGATAAAGCGGGAGCTGGAGCACAACGAGCAAACACAAAAAAAACATGTTTTTGTTTCATAAAACCCCAAACGGCGGTTTTAGGATCTGAAGAGCGCGGCGGTCTGCTGATGCTGAAGGTTTCCCTCCGAGCGGCTCGGGATGGAGGACAGAGTCCAGCCTGGAGAGCTGAGATCACTCATGTTTACTGGGAGGTGCAGCCCCACACCATGATACTGCCTCCACCGAACGCTGCTGCAGTCAGCATCTTCTCTGCACTTTGACCCTCAAGCTCAGCAGCACAAAGAGGGCAGAAAGTGTTTCTGTTTTAATGGCTGCTAAGCTCCTCCCACCGAGATCTGGTCAGAATAATCCCGTCCGTTAGATTCTCTGAACGGGAGTTATTCAGTAATTAAACCCACATGCAGAGGAGTCATGAACAAGTTCTGACAAAACTCGGCTTCACATCAGAACACGCAGCTGGAGGATTAACCCCCCTCCCCCACACACCTTTCATATTTACTTTTAAATCTCCAGCTCTGATTGGCTCAGCTCCCAGGTATGCAGAGCGAGAAGCGGCTGCAGAGGTTGATCCCGACTGACGTGAAGAAGGGTCGACCGGGCAGCAGGAACTGAGACTCCTCCCCCTTTAGGTCTGGTATTATATGTAAATCCAGACGGTTTGAGGTGGAGTTCCTCAGGGCAGATTCATCCTCTCTGAAGTTTTAGAAGGGGCAGCCTGTCATGCCAACAACCCCTAAAGCTGCTGTTTTTGGATGGTGGGGGGCTGAGCTTATTATCAGGGGGGGTGAGGTGTCCATGCTTGTTCTGATTATCTGATCTTTATCCAGAGACAGGAGAACTCATTGAAATCTGTGACCAATCCGTCTAAACCATGAATCTCCCTCCACCGTGCTTCACAACTGCTTTGTGTTTTTTAGTTTTATTTTGAAAGTGAAAAGCCACATTTTGAAGATTCATTTACAAAAACATAATACTCCCTCCACCGTGCTTCACAATTGTTGTTTCTTCCTTCGTCTGAGAAATCAAAACCACATTTAACTTAAATAGTCAAATCATTTTGTTTTAAATCCTCCACACCATGATTCTCTCTCTACTGTGCTCTACACTTACTTGACTTTTTTTCTGATTTTCTTCTTAACGAAATAAAAGCCACATTTTGACTGAGATTTTAAAAACTATATTATTATTATTTTTTGAAGTCTCCAAACCACAATACTCCCTCCACCGTGCTTTGAAATGAGTTAGTGTTTTCTGATCTGCCTTCACAAAATAAAATCCAGATTTTATTCTGAAAAAAATAAAATCTAACCAAATTTTTCCCAATTCTGGATTTTCCGTACCACGATTCTCCCTCCACCGTGCTTCATAATTGCTTTTGTTACTTTACTTTGCATTTTAAAAGATACATTTTAACTTTGGTTAAGAAATACTGAATCAATTTATTTTAACTTCTTCAAACTATGATTCTCCCTCCACCGTGCTTCACAACTGCTTTTTATTATCATCTTCATCCGAGAAATCAAAGGAGCATTACATCTTAGATTATCACTAAATGGGTTTATTTTGAATTCATTGAACTATAATTCTCCCTCCACTTGGTGTTTTCTGATCTTCATCTGAGAAAAAAGCCACATTTAACTTAAAAAAATAAATCATAAATGGATTAACTTTATTTCAAATTCTCCAAACCATTATTCTCCCTCTGCTGTGCTTCACAGCTATGTAGTATTTTGATCTTCCTCTGAAAAATAAAATCCACGTTTTAACCTAGATAGTAAAAACTAAACAGATTCGTCAAACTCTGGATTCTCCAAACCATGATTGTCCCTCCACCATGCTTCAATAGTGCTTGGCTTTTTATGATTTTATTTTGAAAGTTAAAAGCCACATTTTGGCCGAGGTTAAAAAACAATAAACTGATTCATTTGAACTTTCCCAAACTGTAATTCTCCCTCCACTGTGCTTCACAACTGCTTTTTGTTTTCTGATTTTCCTGTCAAATCAAAGCCACATTTTGATCTAGATTATAAATACTATACAAGTTTTTTTTAGTTTGAAATTCTCCAAACTATTATCCTCCCTCCACTATGTTTTACAGAGGCTTTGTGTTTTCTGATCTACCTTAAATACATAAAATCAACATTTAAACCTAGATAATAAACGCTAATTATATTCTCCATACCATGATTCTCTCTCCGCCGTGCTCTCCAATTATAAAACAAACATGAAATATTTGTGTTGATTCCTGCTGTCAGTCATGAGTTGTTGGTGAAGCAGCAGGTGTTGTTTTTTATTGTCTGAACTTGTTACATAAATGAAAGAATTTGTTACTGCTGTTCTGTCTTGTGACCAAACCGTGACATAAATCACCTCACAGGACGTGTGACCTCCACATAAATCAGGATTTATCTTCTAGTCCTTATCTTCCATCACATTTATGGTTGTTCAGCCGCTCCAGCCGGCTGGTTGAGGCTTCATTTTGATTCAGAAAAACTTTGTCCAGGATTGAGACACAAATGAACATCAGCGATAGAGAAAGGAAAACGGTTGAGCTATAAAAGCTGTGGAACACCTGACGGCTCCAGCTGTCATCTTTTTGTGGAGCCTGTGAATTATGTTACTGGAAATCTTCCAGATTTCCACATAACCACCTCACAAACGAGTTCTGCCGGCTGACAGGCATTCAGCTCTTTGATTTTTCAAAACGTGTTTATTTTTATTCAAAATCTGCCCCCTCCTTTGGTGTTTTTAGGTGGTTGCCATCGTCATGGATCTCCTGACGGACCTGCAGATCCTCCAGGACCTGCTGGACGCCTCGTCGCGCCGCTCCGTGGCGGTCTACATCGTGCTGGAGGCCAAAGGAGTCGTCAACTTCCTGGATATGTGCTCCCGGCTGCAGATCAACGCCATGCACCTGCGGGTGAGCTCATTATGCGGAGCGGGGAGGGGCGGGCTCCTGGAGCTACTGCAGCTGATAAGATTAGGAGATAAGAGAGTCTGATTTCATGTTGTGCTGCTGAAGTGTGGTTGTTTGAACCCTCAGCTGTCTGTCAGGAGACGGTCCAGGAGAAGCTAAACTTTATTTTTCTCCACATTAAACCATAAAACAGATCAGCTGTTTGAGGTGTTTTACTCTATAATACATATAAACACTAATCATTTTAATGTTTTAATTAAATTTGTGTCTTTTTTTGGGATGATGGAGAACACATATGAAGAAAATTCAACTCAAATTTGTATTTTTTAAATATTTTTTATTCAAACTGTGAATCAGGAACAGACAGAAAAATGTCGTTTGAAAAATCCCTCATTTGTGACGTAAAAAACACGCCTTAAGCTCCATTAAACAGAGAGCTCTCAGCAATGGGGAGGTAAAGGGGGGCGGGGTTGTTCCCAGCAGTCCCGCCCACAGTTCAGAGGTGAATTTCTACTGAACTGCTGCCGCTCTGCAGAAACTATGTCCTAGAAAACGACATGTTTTTAGATTTTGGCAGAATGAAAACTAAAAGATCATCAGGATTGCTTTAAAAATAAATCAAAAGTGGGTCTTTAAGTCAGTTTTTATCAAACTAAGGATTTGTGGATTTTGAATAAATAAGTAATTATTTTATATTAATACATATAATAATTATTCATAATATTATATATTTATTCAAGCATTCGTTTTGATAACTAAATCATTTTTTGCTTCTTTGACTTGTTGGTCAACCATCTTTTCAGCTCACTTTTAAAACTCTATTATTTTTAAGCATCCAGTCTAATGTCTGATTTAAGAGTTTTATAATGTTTTATTAACTTATTTATGTGCTGCTTTTAACATTTTTCATAATGTAAGTTTTTAATGCCCAGTTTTTTGTTGAATTTTTAGATTGTGTTAACCGCATTAAAGCTAAAATTACATATTTATATATTTATTATTTCTATTTTTTTTTCCTGAACAAGCACATTCTGTATGAGTGAATTCTAGACAGGAATAGTCTGTGGCCTTTCTATATCTGTGGGTTATGACACAGCTATAAATTCAGGTTTAAAGTTAAGATGGTGGGTGTTCCTCAGGGACTCATTCTGGGTTCACTTCTGTTTGTTTTACTGGGTTTGCTAGAAACATTCCTGGTTAACTCAAGTGTCTGAAAACCAATCAGGATCATATCAAGTAATTGAATTTGTTATACATTTTTGTTAAACTAACTAAAACGTTAAAACGACCATACCATGATTTTCTTAAGCCTTTTATAAATCCATTTATATGATTAAGTTTACATTTAAATGTAAGCAATGACTTTTTGTTGTAGCATGACCTTCTTAAAGTTATAAAACCGATGTTGTTATGAATATTCAACCTCTGGAAGCTCTACGCTAGCGCTAGCGGACTGGGGATTGTTGGTGACGAACGAAAGTGACGTCCGAAATATGAGACACAATTCTTTCATAACTCCGTTTGGAGGGATAAATGAAGGGACAGAAACAAGGGTTTGGAAGAAGGGAAGAATTCGGGTTCGGCATAACAAACAAATTATTTAGGAAGTATGAGTTACTTTTGTGAGTTTTTTTTTCCTACCAGGAAGTAAAACGACTCGATTGCTGAAGCTCCGCCTGCCGTCCATTTCATGACGTCATCGGCAGCGTGTCTGTATTTCTGCCACAAAAATAATCCAAACTTCTTCAAAGATGGATGCACATACCATATATCTACCTTTAGTAGGCCCAGCCATCGCTGCACTGGATCATAAGAGAAATACACGTGGTATATGTACAACTGGAGGGGGGGGTGTCTTAAAGGAGCCCCGCGTCTAAAGTAACAAACATCTGTTTGAGCTGGAATTTATTGAAGACTTGGGCTGCCACGACTATTAAAAGAGTCAACAACTAATTTAATAGTCGATTAGTTGTTACTTTATATGAAGTCAGAGTGTAGTAAAGTTGAAAGTTTTATTGGCATTATACTAGCTTTTTGGACTATTATGGCATTTTTTTTTTTTTTGGCAATTTTCATTAAGGTTTTTTAGGCTATTTTGGAGTTTAGCTAATATTTCAGCTATATGCTAGCTGTTTAGTCTAATTTAGGCTTCTTTGTTTTTTAGGCTAATTTGGAGTTTAGCTAACATTTCAGCTATATGCTAGCTGTTTTGGCTAATTTTTGTTTTTTTTTCTTTGTTTTTAGGTTTATTTGGAGTTTAGCTAATATTTCAGCTGCATGCTAGCTGTGTTGGCTAACTTAGGCTTTTTTAAGTTTTTAAGGTGTCTCTGAATTTAACTAACATAAAAAAAGTTTTTTAGGCTGCTTTGGAGTATAGCTAGTATTTCAGCTGCATGCTAGCTGTTCTAGCTAATTTAGGCTTTTCTTTTCAATTTATTTTAGGCTGTTTTGGAGTTAGGCTACAATTTTCATGCTAGCTGTTTTGGCTAATTTAGGTTTTTTTTCAGTTTTTTTAGGCTATTTTGAAGCTTAGCAATTTTTTCAGCTACATGCTAGCTGTTTTGGCTAACCTAAGTTTTGTTTAGTTTTTTTAGGCAAATTTTACTAACATTTTAGCTAGCTATCAGCTTCAGTGTTTTTAACTATCAATTTCAGGATCTTCAGCGGACAAATTCAGCTTACAACATTCACACTAGCGTTAGGTAATCTAGTTTATAAAATGTTAAAAAGTTACGGTTTTAAAGTTTAAAAAATTTAGTTTTAGAGTGTTCAGTAAATGTTTATCTTCTTCGTCCCGTTTCGTAAGGTTTGTTTTGGATTTTGGCTCCGTGAGTGATTGAGTATAGGCCCTTTAAAAGTCTTTTTTCCATACCTGGATGTAGTAGTTCAGTTTCTGAGGGACTACATCAGGTCTTCAGGAAGTGAAGGTGAGCGGCAGCACAGCGGCAGCGCTCTGTCACCAGATCTGCGCCGGGACACAATAGCCGGCCTTATTCGCTGTATGCACAGTTTCAGTCCGGTTAACGCGGAGCGGCGGAGGGTCTGCCCGCGCCGGTGTCAGGTGATGCAGCGTGAAAGGCCTTTTCAGGGCGCCGGCTCTGTTACTCTTACTTCTTACAAGCGCTCATTCATGGATGCGGCCACCAGATCCCGTCATCTGATGCGTCAG
This sequence comes from Oryzias melastigma, assembly GCF_002922805.2. Classification (NCBI taxonomy): domain Eukaryota; kingdom Metazoa; phylum Chordata; class Actinopteri; order Beloniformes; family Adrianichthyidae; genus Oryzias; species Oryzias melastigma. Next base: position 2,279,568 of record NC_050519.1, read on the forward strand.
CTTCAGGAGAAGGAAAACGACACGTCTTTGTTTGTCTCTTCCCTTTGGGTCAACACGCCGACGTGTTTTTCCTGAGAAAGTTGCATAAGGCGTGTCTGCGCAGTTGCAGCTGCAGTCTGTGCATGATTGACAGCCGAGTGTTTGCTCTGGATCTCCTGTGTGATCCTGAAATGTGTAACTAAGAGGGCGTCTCTTTGCAGAATCTGCGAGCGCGGACGCTGAGAGGGGCGGGGCTGGCGCTGTCCTTTGGGAGGCTGCCTGGCAGCTTGTGCTCAAAGTACATGCTGGTGGATGGAGAGAAGGTCATGTTTGGATCCTACAGGTAAAACGGCCTTTCCTCTCACCTGTGCCTCTTTTGTCTGCTTCACAAAAGTGGCTTTCTCTGAGAAACACCTGTTCATAATACACCTTTTTACAACGTCATAAATTTGTCTTTAGAGGCTCCTTTAACCCACTTTTGAATCCATTTATAAATGTTTTTTTATTTCATAGCATCTTTTTGAATTAATTCCAAACACTCAAAAAGTATCAAACTATCAGATTTATTTCTGGAAAAATGTCAGAGATTCTTAATGTAAAAAATAATATTTCAGGAAAAAATGTCTTACTTTCTGTCTTGAAATTAAAACTAGATTTACAATTTATTTTTAAAAAACCGTCCGATTACTGAAAGCAATCAAGTTTAAGCATTTTGACTATCAAAGCCCAAAAATACCCAGTTTGAATATGGATGCACATTTAGGTATTAAGAATTAGTGACATAGCTGCTCTTTAAATCACTACTAGGTGCTGCTAAACATTTAAAAACAAAGTTTTTTTTTTGTAGCTACAATAGTTTTAGAGGTTAAATACTTTTCATAGTACCGACTTGGAAATTTTGTCCTAGTTTTTTTCAAAATGTAACAATTTTAACAGTAAAAACAAGACTTTTCAGGTATTCTTATTGAACAGTAGAAGTGACATGTTAAGAGCTTTTAGCTTTTAATATCTAATGTATTTTAAAAATTTAAAAGCTTTTAGAAGCTTTAAAAGACTTCGGAGTTTTAACTGCGTCACTAGCTGTTCAATCAGGAGTGTCCAAAGTCAGTCCTCGAGGACCGGCCTCCTGCTGGTTTTTCCAGAAATATTTCCTTATCTGCGGCTGATCACCTTGATCAGGTGTGATTGGCCAATAAGGAGCTTTAATCTCAGGTTGTTTAGAAAACGTGTAAGACACGACACTCGAGGCCTGACTTTGAACAACCCAGATTTAAATTTTCTGATGCGTTCCGTTGAGACAGAACAGACACTTAACTCAAGGTTTTGAGGAATCATGGGTAATCGCTTGGTTCCATTCATTTCTAAGGGGGATTTTTTTCTGAAAAAATTTCACTATAAATAAAAACTTTTAGCTTTTGGTACAAAAGTATCGACACAATTCTCGCAGGCGAAGCTTTACAAAATACTTTTAATAGCATTTTGATGGCTGCTTCCAAATATTCATCTAGACTCAAGTTGTAGGATAGTATAGTCTGAGTGCGTTTAGAAATCAGACCATAAGAAGGATTTTCAACAACAAAATAATCTTATTTTAAGAGATAATGTCCTAGTGACTGGAATTCTGTTCTTTTCTAATTAGGAGCATTTCTTACTAGATTATTTTCCTTATTTAAATCAAATCTGAGTTTGTGTTTCATGTTTGTTTCTCAACATTTTTTATTATTTCTTAAGGAGCTTTATTTGAAGTGTTTGACATCACAGATTGAGATTAGAGGGGATTCATTGACCTTCTTTGTTGCTTTTAACTTCTCTCTTATTAAAATGTGAATCAAAATTAAAATAGCAGGGAAACAGTGACATCTAATGGCTCAATCTGTGAACTACAGCCAACTCCTAATGCTTTATTCATAAACTTGCTTCACAATTAAAGTATGATTCCTGTTGAGCATAAATGGGAACATCCATATTCCTGTCTTACCATCCTCCCGTCTCCTGCAGCTTCACCTGGAGTTCCTCCCGGATGGACCGGAACACCATCACCGTGATGTCGGGACAGATTGTGGATTTCTTCGACTGTGACTTCAGAGAACTGTACGCCGTGTCGGAGCAGGTGGACCTCTACAAGGAGTTCAGCATCACCAAGCCGCCTCTTCCTACACCCATCCTGAAGCCCAAGGTGGAGCACATCCAGCCTCTGCCGGTCTCCACGTCTCGCTTCCAGGTGTCGGTGGGGGACTCGTCCAGACAAATTAACCTGAAGGTGCCGGCGCACAAGTACCACAATCCCAAATACTCTCTGGTTTTTGGAAATAGTCTGGGACTGACGGGCTCTCTGCAAGACCTGTCCACTCAGAGGGACTTGGACGTCGATCGGGTGAACCAGGTGAACGGCCTGCAGAGCGCTTTCCAAGCTAACCAGGACAGTAAGGAGAAGGTGGAGCCGGTCTCTCCGCCGAGTCCCGCGTCACCCGCCGAGGAAGACGAGGACGGAAAAGGAAACCACAAGAAGACCCAACTCCCCGGAGCGAAGAAGCCTCGCAGCTCTTTCAGGCACTTCCTTAAAAACAGAGGAGCCAATCAGAGTTCAGAGACGATCGAGGAGGGCGTTGCCACCCCTCAAAGCCCCGTGCACGCCAACAAAACGCCGGAGGGGAAAGGAGTCGAAGAGCTGGAGGACTCGTTTGAGATGATCGAGAAGCCAGAAGGTCTGAAGTTCAAAAGCAAGAAGCCATCAAAGCTCGTTCAGAGGAGCATGTCTCTGCAGACCATCAACACGGCAGACGAAGACGGTGCGTGCTCGCCATTTATCCGGGTCACAGTCGGGCTGGGTATCGATTATCATCTCCAGAAACGAATCGATCCACAAGAGCCTGGATCAATTACATTCAGATTTGTTTCAATTCAATTTTGAGTTGACACATTTAGACACATTTTTTTTTAGAAAAGCATTAACAATGTACTATGTTGTGAATATATTCATATAAATCTGATCCAGTTCACATACTGTAAAATGTATCTGTGAAATTGTGAGATTGTTAATATCATCTAGTGTTACATGGATTCTTAAAAGGAGAATCTAACCATTAACATTGTTCTGCTTCTCCTGGAGGACGGTTTAGTTTGGCCACTAGGTGGCGATCGCACTATATCACACCTTATTGGAGAAGAAGAAGAAAGTATGAACTTAAAACGATTTTTTAGACCTCAAATAATTTCTTTAAAAATATTTACTTAAAAGAGTTTGAAAAACTAATGTCTGTGAGTTTATAAAGATGTTCATTTAGTCAACAGAGCGTTAGCATTAGCCGTCCTATGGGAAATTCCATTAAACGTTAGCTTCAAGCTAGCGAACTTTAGCTTTATGTGCTAAATTGATTTATATTTTTATGAATCGATTATCGATCTGTTAAGCTTAACTCGATTCAAATCAATGTTACTAACCCAGCCCTAGTTTACAGTCTCAGTATCTTTCCTCAGTTACGAGCTCCATCACAGAAATCAGACGTAAGATGTACATTTATTTTAAAATCTTAAAAAAAAAGTGTTGATGCTTTACTCATTTTTTCGTGTAAATCTGGTAGATCAGATTATTTATTTTAGTACTTTTTGTGTTTTCCTCTTGTAACGGATCCTTTGTTGTCTTGTCCAAGCAGGGTTCAAAGGGCGACGGCGGCACCAGAAGAAGAACTGCATCCAGTCATGAGACGAGAACCATAATCCTATCCGTCTGAGTCACAGGACCGTCAGTGTAACCAGATGACAGAGCCAGCTTTGTTTGTGAACTCCATCAGACCCGAACATCTGCAGAGATACCGCCATTCCTCCACGTTTTCTACGTTTCGTATTAAATTATTGGATTTTAAGTATTTTCTGCATCTTTTTTTGGACCAGAACTCCTCCGATGGGCTGAAGGTGCATTACATCATCAGCTCCCGCTGTTGCTATGGTGCCATGAAAAGTGATCAGACGTATGCGTGGCCTCGGGTGTTGTCTTACTGAGGACCGCTGGAGTGCTTGTGTTCATACAGGCTGTAAATAATGGACGAGAATGAGGAAGTGAATCCTTTAGGTTCTGATGATGACAAATATGCAGCTTAATTCAAGAGAAATCTTAATGTCAGTGTAAAGTTAAGGACTTTCTTTTGTTTTATTATTAAAAAGTTTCTAGGAAAATTGTACTTTAGTTCTAAGAAATTAAAGTGGAGTCCTTCAGTTCACAAATAAAAGGTAAAATGTCAGTTTCAGAGTAAATTCCAGAGGAGTTTTAGTTTGAAGCGTTTACATTTTTGTACATTTTGATTCATTTGTCTGAATAAAACAAGTGAAACATTAATCTTTGACCTGCATAACAGTAAAGAAACATTTCAGTTGTCAGTACTCTAAATCAGGGGTCTGCAACCTTCAACGCTTATCGAGCCATTTGTGTTGATTTTATGCTGACAACGACTCACAAAGTCTCAATTCACCCTTTAGAAAAATAAAACACTGATTTGTATTTTTGTTATTGTCACTATCATGATCAATATAAATGAACTTTTGACTTTTTGGGCAAAATAAAACAATAACATAAAGAGAAAATATATTTTTTTCATAATATGAAATGGTTTGTAGCTTTCAACAAAGGTTCACATGACAGCCTTTCAAAATAAAAGCCCCTCCCTGTGTCACAGGATCATCGAATTAAATCAGAGCTAATTTAGTGACACTGTATTTATCAAACACTTAAAATCCTTAAATTTGTTAAAGAATAGAAAGTTCTCCCTTATAATCCGATGTGCCTTAATTCTGGCTACTGAAATCTGTCTAAAAGTTAGTGATATGTACTGTGCAACTGCTTGTAAATTGGTTGAATATATATATATTTTTTTTTTGGTTTACTACTTTTTATTTTACAGTCACTTTAAAAATAAAAAAAAATATTTTTCTGTAATCAGAGAGCAGGAATGGAGGGGTCAAAAGCCAAAAGAGGCCCCGCAGCGTCAGATTACAGACTTGCTGTAAGTGAATTAAGATTATTTTAAAATTTCATTCTTAAAGCTTTAATGTTAACCTTGTAAAGTGTACTTCATAAACAAGGATGGAAACAAATATTTTTTAAAAAGTAAGGTTTCATTTAGGCACCTTGATTTAAAAACCCTAAAGTCATTTGAAGTTAAAGCATTTAAGTTTTGGAAAAACAGCATTTAAAAATATATCATTTAAAAAAAAATTCTTAGCACTTGACTTAACAGTCTACTCAAACGGTAGAACAAGTTTATAAAACATATTTTTAAAATGTTGATTGTGTGCATTACTCTGTTTCTCATGTTGTCATTCTTAGTTTGACCTGAGGGTGTCAGTGTTGTCTCACTAAAGATTCTGAACTCAGACACCACTGGTTTTTTCACAGTTGTGTACATATATATATAAAAAAAAAGCATTCATAACAAACTTTTTTTTTTTTCAATTTTAAGATATTTTCCACCTTTTTGACAAATTAATCAAAGTACATAAACAACATTTTTACATAAAAAAACAAAAGAACTCCCAAAAGATTACAAGCATCACTATAGAGAACCATTCTAAAAAAAATAGTGTTTTTAACATGTTTTTGTAACATTTGTCTAATAGAGGACAATTATAAACAAAATTAAGCTTAAAATTACATTTCTGATTATATTTGTGTTCTAATCCACTTGTAGACAAATAGATCCGTAAACGTCTTTGTTTTCCTTGTCTGAGCTGAAATCTAGATCAATATAAATCACCTGGATAGCTTCGATATTGCTCGCTATTTTTGCTGCTGCTGTAATGTTAGATTGGGGGTGTGAGTTTTTTTTTTAAGTTTTTAGGTTTGGGCTAAAAACAGCATAATTATAATAAAAAAAAACTGGGAGCTATTTGAAAATAGATCAAGATAATTTAAGTTTTATAAATAACTTTATATATTATAAATCTATCAAATGTTTCAATGCACAACCTATAAAATACTTATAAAAAACTGGACTAAAAAACTTCCTATAATATATTTCTTATTTAAATAAATATACTTTATACTTCAGCATATTTCCTCGTTTCTCTAAAGTCACATTTTTTAATAACTTGTGAAAGTTGGACAAAAATTTTAGTCACAAACAAGTAAAAAGTGTTTGTGGTCTCTGACTCATTTTACATCCAAGCCCTAAAGTCAGGAAACCGCCTGTGTAGTTTATTGTAATTAAGTCCTCGTCCTCTAACGATCTGACATGAAATGACAGAAAAACATGTGGTGGATCACTGCCAGGAAAACCACCGACCGAGCCGCATGTAGAGGCTCCACCGAAAACGCCTCCTGGCAGGAAATATTACGTCCATGAGAAACCAGAGGAGGGCAGACGTTACGACACTTCTCAGGTTTTAGAGCATCACTGAGAACATAGGACGAAAGTGATGATGCAGCACCACCTGCTGGAGAAAAAACACTCATTGTTCGTATAAAAGTCATTTATTGGTCAGCTTCAAACACGACAATGATATACAAATATAAACAACTATTGATAAATAAAATACACTAAACAAGTTAAAATATTTAAGATAAATTACATTTCATGCTCCAAACTTTATTATCCATTTTATTTAGACAAAATTATAACTCATTTCTTTTAATCAGATCAGAAATTACCTGTGTAAAATGGTGCAAGCTCATTGAAGTTCAATGTTTATGTTACTGTAAACCCAGATTTGTGTATCTGGTGATCTGTTGTCTAGTTTGTTCGATGAACTCTGTCACTCTGTCATGGCGAGCTCGCAAAAGTGGCGTTTCTATGTCGGTTGCACATTTTTCACCAAAATATTGTAAAATTAGTTACATGAATCGTTGGCTCAAGCTGAAGAAAACAATATTAAATATGATATGGCTGTATTAGGAATGTGGGCATGGCAAACAAAAAAAAAAAAAACACTGTCGCTATCTAAGGAAAATCCAAAATCCTACTTTTGCAGATTCTTCTAAAAGTTACATAGATCTGTTTGGGATCTCCAGGTGATCAAAACATCCAACGGTTGCTATGGAGATAAGACCAACAAAAAGGCCACCATTTTAAAAAAAGTGAGTCTTTTTGTGAGCATGTTAGCTTTGAACAGGTGGCACGGGTAGAGGGGGAGGGGGGGATGTGTAGCAGCTGCTCAGCCAGTAATTTAAGTACTTTTAGACTCCTTGGAATTTTGATCTATAACTTTCTTACTCCTCAAGCATCATCAGGATTCTATTTAGAAAAAATGTTGGAAATAAAGTTAGTAGATTTGAATGGTGTTATCATGGCGAGCTTCCAAAAGTGGCGTTTCCATGGTGGTTGCACGTTTTTCATCAGAATTGTGCGAAAATTTGATAGAGGAGTCGTTTGCTCAAGCTGAGCAAAACAATATCACATATGAAATGGTTTTATTAGGAGTGTTGGCGTGGCTAACAAAGAACCACTGTTGCTAAGGAAAATCCAAAATCTTACTTTTGCTGATCCTTCTAAAAGTTACATAGATCGGGTTCAGCATCTCCAGATGATCAAAACATGCAATGGTTGCTATGGGGATAAGACCAACAGAAAAGGGCCATTTTGAAAAAAAGTTTTTTTTTATTGTGAATATTTTAGCTTTGACCAGGTGGCAGGAGTAGAGGGGGAGGGGAAAGGATTTGTAACAGCCGCTTAGCCAGTAATTTAAATACTTTTTACAAATTTAAACTCCTTCTTGGAATTTTGATCTATAACCTTCTTCCTCATCGGGCATCATTGGGAGCCTATTTACAAAAGAATGTTGGAAAAAAAGGTTGTAGATTTCGAACGGTGTTAGCATGGCGAGCTAGCAAAAGTGGCGATTCCATGTTGGTCACACATTTCATCGGAATATTATGAAAATTTGATAGATGAGTCGTTTGCTCAAGCTGAAAAAAACAACATTACATATGACATGACTGTATTAGAAATGTGGGTGTGACTAGCAAAAAACCTCAGTTGCTAAGGAAAATCCCAAATCCTATTTTTGCAGATTCTTCTAAAAGTTGCATCGATCTTTTTGGCTTCTCCGAGGGATCAAAACGTACAATGGTTGCTATGGGGATAAAACCTACAGAAAAGCCTCCATTTTAAAAAAAGGGTTTTTTAGTGTGAATATGTTATGTAGCTTTGAGTGGATGGCAAGGGGGAGGGGAGGAATGTGTAGCAGCCGCTCAGCCAATAGGGGCGGGTCAAAGGGGGCATCGATTAGCGGGGGTGGGTAGCACCTGTGAGCAATGCGCACAATATATTTATCTAGGATATAAATTAACTTTAGGAGTGTCAAATTAAAGCTCCGAGCAGCATTGTAAAGTTAATTTATTTGATCACAATAATGTGTCTCATTTTTCTGATCATTTATGTCTATTTCCTCCTAAACATGCAGATTCCGTGTATGAAAACCCAAATATTGATTAAGCCTGGTTCACATTTTATTTAACTCAACTTTGAATGTTTTTGGATAACATCGTGACTAAAAAACTTCAAAACAAAACAATTATATTTTTTATATACAGTTAAAAAACGTTAAAGTGCTTGAAAAACTCCACTACTGGCTGGAGCTTAATAGAAATGTACAAAACTAAACTGGAGAGAAGCTGAAAATGGATGCTGCTTAATGCATGCAGATACTTTTCACTGTTTCTTCATGTTGAGGCTGAGAAGGGTTTACTTCTGTGTTTGATTCCGACGAAAGCGTCAAAGTTCTGCAGATGTTTGTCAGCGTCGACCATCGGATCAGCGAAGCTTGAAGAAGGGAAAATTGCTGCATTCATCCATTACTTCTCGTTTCCTCTCTCACGCTGCAAATGTCACTTCCCATTTCGTGCTTTTCTGAGAACTCTTATCGGCGTTTGAATCTTTTTGTCTGGGTGCTGATGGCGTCCTACACGGTGTTGCCGATGACCTTCCTCTTTCGGACCGTTACCAGGTCATAGAAAGGATCTTTGGTGATGCTCGCTCTGAGAAAACAACAACATTTAAGCTGAACGTATTAGACACTTTCGGCTTCTCTAATCGGTCTGCAGATTTGGGTTCCTCACCTGATGGCGTCCATCCAGTCGTCCCGCTCTTCTTCGCTGGCTGCTCTGAGCTTATAGGACTGGTGTTTCCCCTGAACCACTTTGCCCTTGTTCTCCGTCTTGCAGGCCTTGATCTTCTGTCCTTTTGGGTTGTATAACTCCAGACAGAACTGCTCAAACATTTGAAGCAAAACCTTCATTTATTCATCGTCCGATTCAATGTTAGATAACTACATTTCAAAATAAGAGACTGTACCAGTTTGCTGGAGTCTTGGACCTTCCTGACGCAGAGGTTTTCCAGAGGAATAATCCCGATGGGATCCTTATCCTGAAGGACAAACGTTGAGGTCAAACTCAAGATGTTTGTGCTGTGAAGCCGCTCAGAGAATCAAACTGACCGTGGTGAATTCAAAGTAGTACAGGCAGCTGTCTGTCAGGATGAACCACCGTCTCTTCCAGGTTTTGATGCGTCCGCCTTCAACAGCAACCGAACCGTTAAAGAAGGAAATCTTTCAACCAATGTTCAGGTTCGTCAGCTTACCCATTTTCATGAGCCAGCCCTCCCGGTCCGGGTTGAAAAACGTCAGCGTCAGGTCGTTCCCATCATCCTCTGGGATTTTAAACGGCTCATTGCGGATGCTGTTGTAAAGTTTCTGTCAGATGTTTGAGAAAATGATTCAAGTGTTAGCGGTTTCTGTGACGTATTGAGCTAAAAGTCCCTAAAACTGGAAGCAAAAAGTTTTCTTTGCTTTTGCCTTACAGTGTCTCTTCAGAGGACCTTTGTTCATCAAATCAACACATAAAGGGAGAAAATATGATATTCATTTAGATTTATATGTAATAAATACACTTGGAAACACCTTCAGTGCACATTTTTCTGCAGGATTGATCGCTGATTTAACTGTTGGTTTCATCCTAAGCTAAAAGTGAACGTTCTTCTACTTGTACGTTTATTTATGATTATTTAGTTGGAACTCATTAAAGCTGAGCTCAAAACTTAGATACTTTTACAATTTTTTAAAGATTTTTAAAAGTTTTGCTGCACTTTAACATAGTCAAAGTCACTGGTTCTCCCATGCTTTGAAATTGTAAAATTGTGGGAATTATCTTGGGATAATTCAATATATTAATTTGTATGTTTTTTCAATTATAAACACATTTTTGTGAGATCTTAGCTTTAATTTTGATTTATAAATGTCATTTATTGAATTTATTTTGTTAACTAAGACCAAAAATAATCAAAAGATAAAAGTTGTTTGACTTCTCGTAAAAGCTGTCGGTAGAGTTTACTGTTAGCGCCTGGCAGGGTCATCTTTAAAATTTAAATTGACTCCATATGTAATATCCTTTTGTTCAGCTTGAGAAAACGACTCATCTATCAAGTTTTTACACTATTCTGGTGAAAAATGCGCGACCAACATGGAATCACCACTTTGCTAGCTCGCCATGCTAACACCGTTCAAAACCTACAACCTTTATTTCCAACATTTTTCCCTAAAGAGCTTCTCAATGAAGCTCGAGAAGTTAAGAGGTGATGGATCGAAATTTTTAAGGAATTTAAATTTGTAGAAAGGTACTAAAAGGTCATTTTTGGGGGGCGGAGTTCAAGATGGCTGCCTCTTTCTGAGGTCAAAGGTCAACAAAACTTTGTTTGTGGTTGTAGATTTAACCCGGTGGCATATGTGTGAAATGTAGTAAAGATCGCTTGAACAAAGGTTTTTTTTTTTTTTTTGTATTGTGCAGAAATATAGAACTCGACAAATTTTACAATTTGCCTCAAAATGGCCGCCGAACCATGTGTCCTTTAGCCATCCTATAATAATTCCAAAACTTTCTTTGGATATCCCTTATGTATGCATTCATTAGCAGTTTTTTAAGTGGTTTAAAACAAATATGGCGACTCTACAAAACTTTCTTGAACGTAATTTGAGCTTTTGCTGTGCTAAACGGATTCATCTTTGAGTGCATGTTCTCCTGCTCTCTTAAGGTCTCGTGTAAACTTGGATCCTCTTGAAAAAGAGCTGTTTCATCTCAAGTGGCCAATCCTTTTTAAAATGTATTTATTTTTAATTAAAAAAGTAAACATTTTGGCAGGACAAGAGTAACACTGGTTGCTTCTAAATTTCTAAGGAAACTTAGAAAAAGTACTTTGTAGAGCTGATTTAAAATTTACTCCTCGTGTTTTTCTGTTTGAGAGATGAAAAAGTGCTGGCTGGTGAACAAATTTTAAACCATATGAGACAAAGGTAATGCAAAAGGAGTTTTTTTCCTGTTTGTTAAGGCCTTGAGAGCGTGAAAGCGGCTGACCGTGAGCAGCTCGCTGGGCAGGTCCTCGCCGTTGTTGATGCCTCTGTTCATGGAGACGAAGCGCTGCAGGCTGGGCTTGTCTTTCACGTTGGGGTTGTGGAGACTCGTGTTGAGCATGATGATGGCAAAAGACAGGATGTAGCAGGTGTCTGTTGCAGAAAACCACATCTGTGAGCTGCAGAGCTCTAACCAGAAACACGCTAACACCCAACCAGGAGTGAGAAGCCTGTTCCGTCCTTTCAGTTTTAATCAGCAGCAGTGTAGAAACTAACCTGTAGACTGGAAGACAGACGGGTTGCAGTCGCAGTAGCGAGTTGCGAACGCCTCCATCATCCTGTCAATCTTCTGAGCTTCTCCTGGGAGGCGAAAACTCCACAGAAATTGCCTGAAATCTCACAAAGATGTTGAATAAATACCTAAAACTTGCATCTGTTATCGTAAAAACTAGAGGTGTTTATTGGTTAGAGTCTGGCATGATATGTACCCCATATATCCCAAGACAGTACCAGACAATATTTCACTATTTTTTTAATTTAAGAATTATCTAAATATTTATACATTTTTCACAAAAGAAAATACATATTATTTAATGATCAGATCTTTAGGAACCGCAACTGTATCTCAAAAACAAGTTGCTATAACCCAAACAAATTCATGGTGATTTTAGTGGAAAACAAAAATAAGACTCAACCACAAGTTTGCTTTTAAATAATAAGTGTCTTCAAATAAAGTATCATGAGAAATGTTCTTACAGTGCTGGTAAAAGCAGCTTTAAAGCTTTGACAAACCTCAGGGCCTGCACCAGATTCAGGTCGTAGAACTCGTGCAGAGCTACAAAAGCTTTCAAGGTGTCCAGATGCATTTTGTCCCTGAAAGAAAATGAAGATAAAGATGTGAAGCGCAGAGACTTTGTGAAAGCGTTGGAAAAACAAAGGTACAGAGGCCAAAGTGGTTGAATGTTAGAACTTGGAGAGAACAAACTGGCTCCAAATTCAAACTGATCTATCTATCTAATATTAGCTCAAAATAGCTGAATATGAAGTAAAATCTAGTTCAGTGTCTGAGTTTGTTACAAAGATGTCGTCTCTCTCTGCTGTGCTTTGGCTCCTCCCTGGAGCGAAGGCCTGTAACCACGGCAACAGAACTCTCCTGCTGTGCTCTGTACCAGAAGTTCTCGGTTTTCGCACCTTTCTCCCAAAAAGTTGCCGATGGCCGTCTTATTGAGCCCCTCCTGCTTGTAGAGAAACTCCGCCACTGAATCGGCTCGCCATTCCAGAAGGTCGTGTTCCACTAGGTACTTGATGCCCTGCAGAAGAAAGGGGCGGAGTCTGATGTGAGTCTTCACCTGTAGTTTCACTTCAGATGAAGGTGGCAGAATAAAACAGTTTCATCTGCATAAAAAAGCCCAAACATGTTTTTCTGACCACATCTGCTTCACAGAACAGGTTTTAGCTGAGAAAGTCTTCAATCATTTCCTCTTCTGGCCTGCCAGCAGCTCGGACTCTGAACCAGAGACCCCAAAAGAGTCACTGCGGTGACGCCTCGGCGCCACTTCACGGAAAAGGATGTGGTTTTTCTCGCTGTTTCTTTGTTTAGGCGTACGTGCACATCTCTGAGCATCACTGCTTTAGAAATTGCAAATGGTGCAGCGCAAACTCGTAAACCTGCAGATGACTGAGTGAAGACGAATAGAAATCTTAAACGCTGGTGGTTTAGGTCCCTGAACTTATAAACTTAAATCGCTGTAAATTTAAAAACTGCCTGAGCAGCTTCATCAAAATAGTTGAGAAAATCCCCAAAACAGGTCAGCAGGATGCTGTAGCCTCTGAGGTGGAGTCTCATCTTTTGGTCCATCACTGACTTCAGGCTTATGGTCACACAGCATAGAATTGAACCCCAAGATGTTTCAAAACGGGTCACTGTGGTGAACACATTTACTTAGTCCTTCACACTAAAGATCCTCTATGGCAAAAATTGTGTTTTTGGTGTTTCCAGCATCTTCTTGTGGCATTTCTCTGCTGATGGAGGACATACATAAAGAAAATTAAACTTAAAATTTCATATCTTCGTATTTGTTTTAAATAGTTGTGAACTGATAGACGTTAGAAGCTTGGGAAAGCCCTCTATCCTCTACTTCTATCGACTCCTCCACTCTTTATCATTTATTGTCCATTTAGTTCTCCAGGCTTCTGTTTGATGCAGTGGGATTCACGTGTTGTTCCTCTTTCCCCCCGGGGAGCGGCAGAGATTCCAGATTCCAGGTGGCTCGTCTGTGCTCCTGTTCTTGGCTGTGAACCTCGCCTCTGGCTCAACACCCACCCGAGCCCATCTGCTACACGATTCAGATACGTAGTTGTGGAGTTAGATAAGCTAATTCTTCACCTGTCCGCCCTGGGAGAGAATCCCTCCTTATGTGGTTTCTTCTTTTTTTCTCCACCACTTTCCGAGAAGGTGGGATGCCCAGTTCAGTTTAGCTTAGCAACGAGTCATTGTTTATATTTTATGATTGATTTTATGTTTTTGGACAATTACCGTGTGAAGCCTAATGAGACGACCATGTTGTGTAATTATTAATAAAATGCAGCTATATAAATAACATTGAGTTTAACTGAATTAATTAAAAGAAAAATCTGTGGAAGGAGTTTCATGATAAGGGTTTCCATGGCTGAGCATTTCATTGAAGCTTTGGTCAGAGTGGATGGAAAGTTTTAGTGTTTTTGTTCGATGAAGTTTGGTGGAAGAAGAATGATGGTGTGGGACTTTTTCTTGAGAATTTAAGCATAACTTGTTAAGGATTGATGAATTTCTTCATTAGTCCAAGATAACTGCTGTTTAGACTCTTTAGAAAGAGATTAAATAGTGATGTTCGAGTTTATTGAGGTGGCTGAATAGCTAAAAAACGCCTCCCTTTCATTTGGTTTGTTCCAATTTTACGATTGCACCTTTGAGAGTAGACGGAAGTGAACAAACGCAACTGAAGGAGGCAAAGTTTGGGTCAATCAAAGGGGCCGAATGCCCCAAACATGCCATTGTAGTGTTTGTTCGTATGAGGATTGATTGTTTTTTTAATGCAGTTTCTGAGCAACATCAGGAATGAAAGTGTTCCTCATCAAACAGGAAAAGCAGGTTTGATCTTCATGGTCCATTTGCGCTGCAGCTTCTCTGTCGTCCAGTCTGAAGGTTGTTTGGCGATAAACGTTGTTTGACGATAAACGTTGTTTGAGACACTCACCATTTTAGGGTCCATGTTAAATTTCTTTTTCCCACGAAGAAACTTCCTGTTCTTCACAACACTTTTCCTGCAACACAACGCATGAACGTGAGTCCATCCTTTTTGTTTGTCAAATACATGTTTTACTTTTGCAAAGAACTCTTATAAAGTGTGGATGTTCAGATGTCCAGAGGGTCATGAATGCACCATGAAGTCCTGGAAATGACTGAGATGATGCAGCTTTTGCACTGAGTGAAGACACAAATTGTCTTATTTATAGATTTAAGTCTTTAAAAATTGATTTGAAAAAAAAATTACTTTTCATATTTTTAATTTATAAAGACAATTAAAATTGAAATGGCATTTTGAGTCTTTCTTTATGTTATGAATCAGACAAAGATGAAAAATTGCCATTTAAAAAAAATTGTGATGTAGAAGTTACAGTGGGCGGGGCCACAAGCATCATGCTCCGCCCCATTTCTGAGGTAGACAAATAAATCCATGTTCCCTCGTCTGAGCTGTTATTTGACTTAAAACTGTACAGAGAGAAAGGTTTGACATTACTGTTGCACTGCTAATGTTAGGAGCTGTATGCTAGCAGGGGAGTGTAAACAGAGAGCTCTCAACAAGCAGGAGGAGAAGGGAGCCCTCTCCATGACTCAGAAATGAATTTGTAATGAACTCCTGCCGCTCTGCAGAAACTATGTCCTTTCGCCCTTTTTGGGCAAAAAACGGCAAAAATTGTGAAAAAAAAACGCTTTGAAAATAGAACAAAAAAAGATCAGAGTGGGACTTTAACGGTTTTATCAACATTTTGCAGGACAGAATTGTTGGAATTTGAATGTTTTTGTGTCTCTGTGCTTTTTTCTTTTTCATACTAAATCAGCGGCTTTTAGGTGCAAACGTCCCTGTTGTGTTTGGGGCGTTCTTTGATCTGCAAAGTTACATTTTAGCATCAATTTCTTTGGTTAGCACCTTTTAGGAGAAAAATAGGTGCAATTTTTCAAATGCATCATTTCACCTTTTAAAATAATGTATTTATAAATGTAACATTAACTTACTAAATATTTAGTTCGCAAGCTAAATATTTAATTTCAAGCCAAGTATTTTGTTCTAGGCTTAATTTTTACTTTAATATAAAATATTTTAATCAATAAATTTAATAAATAAATAAATAATTTAAATAAAATAAATCTTTAGTTTAGATTTTAACTATATATTTAGCTTGGATTTAAATATATAGTGAAGAAACAATTAGTTTAAAACTAAATATTTAGTAAGACAATTAAATATTTAGCTCCCAACAAAATATTTAGTTACATGACTAAAATATTTAATAAAAAAAATGTAAAAAAAAAAAAAATATTAAGTAAAATATTAAAATTTAGTTTAATTAAGTAATTAAAATAATTACATATTTAGCTCCAAACTAAATATTTAGTTACATGACTTAAATATTTAGTTTGAAATTAAATATTTAGTAAAAAATAAATTGATATTAAGTTAAACAATAAATAGTTTTTAAAATAATTAACTTAAATTAAAATAATTAAATATGTAGCTCCAAACTAAATATCTATTTTTTTTTACGAAATATTTAATTTAAAAACTAACTAAAAACTAAAACTAAATATATAGTAAAATTATTAAATGAAATTACATAATTAAAATATTTTAATATTTAGCTCCAAACTAAATACCTATTTATTTTTTTCACTAAATATTTAGTTTAAAACTGAATATTTAGCAAAAATAAATAAATATTTATTTAAAGACAAAATATTTTTTGTAAAATGATTTTAAAATTAATTAAATCATTAAAATAATTAAATATATAGCTCCAAACTAAATATTTGATCATTTTTAATAAATATTTATTTGAAAACGAAATATTTAGTAAGATAATTACATATTTAGCTCTAGCTCTAACTAAATATTTAGTTACAAGACCTAAACATTTATGTCACATCTAAATATTTAGTATGTATTTTCTAAATAAATATTTATCTTGGTAACAAAATATTTAGTTAGTAAATGTTACATTTATAAATACAGGAATTTAAAAGTTAAAAAATTGCATTTAAAAATTAGACATATCTTTATTTATCCTAAAACCAAAAAATATTGATGTGATCATTTTACTTTGCAGATTTACAAACAACATCCCATGGTTGTCATGGTTACCCAGGATGACAGGTGTTTGAAATCCCTTTTGTTTCGCTCTCCTTTTGCCCGGATGTGATGTAAACACTATATAAGTTGTGAGATTGGATTGAAACCTCTTTTTTTCTTTCGCTCCATCAAGTGTGTCACTTTTCGTCTGGTGGGTGTGTTGAGGTTTTGCACAAACCCTTTTCTCAGCCGGCTCTTGCAGCCACACGAACATGCGAAATGTGATCTTAAAATGTCATGAGGACTATTTTAGTCAGTGTGAATGAAAGACAAAAAAAGAAAAAGAAAGAGATGACACAAACTCTGTAACGTGAGGTAACTTTTTAACAATTAACACGATAGATGCAGTAGATTTTGAAGCAGCGAAAAGCGCCGCGCTTTTCGCTGCTTCAAAATCTACTGCATCTATCGTGTTAACGGTTGAAAAGTGACTTAAATCCAAAGAATGACGAGTCTGACTCACCTGTGCTCGGACATGTGAAGGTCAGGCTTGCAGCGATCGACCTCCGACCTCTGTGAGAGACGACAGCAGCCGTGAGGAGGCCAGAAAACACATTTCTACAAGTAAATATTTGCCCCCGTACCCGTCTGTCGTCCGGCAGCTCGTCCCTGTTGTCACCTGTCCTCCTCTCACCTTTCATCTTAGCTGTGGAGCAGCAGAGAACTTCACCTTTAGACATTTCTCTGAACTCAGAGAGGTGGTTAGGGTGAAGCTGTATCTTTTTTTTAAGAAATCAGGTGGAATTGTCACTGATATGTGAACTCAAATATAAGTTTACATTAAAACACCCAAAAACAAGGTTATTTTCTTTAGTTTTTGTTATGAAAATGCTCAAAAAGAAGATTTTTCTTACCTTTCCCCCACAGGAAGCTGTCTTTTCTGCTCACTGCCATGCCTCTGCAGAGCGACTGACGGCTGCACGGGAAGTAGACTGTCAGGAGGTCGGCGCCAAACATTCTGATGTAGATCAACCACAAAGGGGCTGAACTTCGTGCAAAACGTAACCAGGCTTTAGCTTAAATTAAATGTGCCAAAATGAAACCTCTAAAGATAACTTTTTTAAATTTATGCTAAAATTTGTTACATTAAAATGAGAAATTACATAAACATAGCAGGATTTTAACCAACATCCTTCCTTCTTGTGGCTCAGAAAAGTTTTATTTAAATTTAAAACAGATGAAGCTAAAATAAAGATCAAGTTCTTCCATTTAACCCTTAGATCAGGGGTCTGGAGCCACAGGTTGCAGACCCCTGATGTGGATCTTTTATCTCTCCATGGTGGCCCTCTGGCTGAAGAAAAATAATTTAGTAGCAAGTTTTTTTATTTTTGTAATTTAGTTTACTAAGGAATTTTAGGCTATTTTGGAGTTTAGCTAGTAATTAAGCAACAAATTAGCTTTTTTTTTTGTTTCCTAATTTGGCCTCTACTGAGAATTTTATGCTAATATCTAGTTTAGCTAAAAATTTTGTGATAAGCTAAAGTTTTTGGGTAATTTGTTATCTACTGAGATTTTTTTTAAGCTAATTTTAGAGTGTAGCTTTTATTTTAGCAACAGGCTAACATTTTTTACTAACTTTGTTTACTAAGGAATTTTGGGCTATTTTGGAGTTTAGCTAGTGATCAAGCAACGAGCTAGCTTTTTGGCTAATTCGGCATTTACTATTTTTACTAATTTTTACCTACTAAAAGGTAAAAATTAGTAAAAAGAAATCACATTTTGAGAGATGCTTGTTTCTTTTTATATTTTTGCTTTTGATCATGCCAAACAATAGGAATAATTCATATTTATTGTTTGAAAAAATGGTACTGAATGACCCAAATGTCTTAAAGGCTAAAGTACATTTATGCAGCTCCTTCTAGGTTTTGATCAGTAGAAAACTAGTCTCAATGGCTCTTTTACTGCTAAAGGTTGCCGACCCCTCCCTTAGAATAATGCATTTATATATATTACTTGTGTTTTTGCTTTTAAATGAAGGTCATTCCTGCTGCTGCTGCTGGACCTTTCACCATCCAGTCCTTCTGCTCACCTGGTGGGTGTGGCCAATGTGCCTTAATTGGCACCTGTTGGCTATTTTAGACAGAGGAGGCCTCACCGAGGCAGGCAGGGAGTAGAAGGCTGCACGGCGGGCGGCGCGGTGGGCGGCGTGGCATTTGGGTTTTTTTTCTTTCTTTCCTCAGTAGAATTCTTCCCTCTCCCTATCCCTTTTCCCTTCCCCTCCATCTGAAGGGGGAGTTTAAGTGTAATTGTGTCGAGGAAATGTAGTTTCTTTTAAACAAGACCCTCCAAATGAGGCTAATCCGCGTTGCGCTGAGAGAGCGCTCTTCTGCACTTGAGTGCGCTCTGAAGCACAGATATTTACATTTAAATGTAATTAAAAACTTTTTGTTGTAAGATGACCTTTTTGAAGTTATAAAACTGTTGTTTTGATGTATTTTCAATTGCTGGAAGCTCTGCGCTAAAGCTGGCGGACTGGCGATTATTGATGATGTCATCAACAAAAGCTACGTCTAAAATATGACAGTTTTTCATAACTCTTAATTTGGAGGGCTAAATGAAGAGGAAGGGGGAAGGTAAAATTCGGATTGGGCCTTAGACTGCTGAGTTTTTAATTATTTTGGTTTGGGGTTGGACCTTAGTAGTCTTAGTTTGCAGGCTTTGTTTATTTTATTTTTTTGGTTAGACAGCCATTAGCAGGGAGCTGCTAAGGTCTACCATCAGTCTCCCTGACTTATTTTATGTTCAGCTAAGGTTCAAATCCCTTTGGTTTATGATCTTGTTTGGACCAGAACACTAGTTATTTGATTTTGTTCTCATTTCAGGACACAGGATTTCCTTCATTTAATAAACTGTGTTCCTTTCATCCTCATTGGTGAAGCAGGTTTACCCATAGTGGACGTAACAAATACATTTATGCATCAAGAGGTTGAAAATCGAACCTTTCTGAGGCAGGACTCGGAGGTTCTTTTGTTGTCCTGCTTGTGTGGTGCGTTCACAAACCTCTTGTGGTCTGAAGTGGTCCTCCCAACAGAATCCTCTCAGCTGCATCAGCCGAGCTCATAACAAACATCTCTGACCTTCACCGCTGACTCCTCAGTTCGTCATCACTACAGTGGAGGATGACTCCTCCTGTCGTCAACCTCTCTGACTCATGTTTTCATTTAAAAACTCAATTTTGATCTCAGACTTCAGTCTGTCGTTGGATCAGAGATGTAACTTCCTGCTTACTGATGAAAACCTCATTTTTCTGAATCAGACACGGTGCTAGAAATCGAGCGTTTATCTGTCGGGTTTTATCGTTCGTTTGCTTCGAGGGGATTTCAGCTTCTGTCAGGTTAGTTGTTTTGGTAAACAGCTGCTCGCTGCCACTTCCTGTACGCGGGAGGAAGTGGAGGCAGACGGACGCGTTCAGCAGCTGATCCAGAGATTTCCTGCAGCTGAGCAGCCTTCAGTGAATGTGTGTGAGGAGGAGGGAAGCAGATACTTAGTCCAACTGCTGCACTACTTCCTACGTTTGTCATCTTGTACTGCTGTCCGAACCTGCAATTCTAAAACTCAATGCCTTAGAAATTTCCCAGAAGTCTCTACGTGATGCTCACTATTGGGGAATTTAGACCACAATGCATTGTGTTTGAACAATTTTAGTGGAGAAAAAAACATTTTAATAAGGGTTGTGAAGGTTAAAACCTTAACGCACGCGATTAATAAAAAAAAAAATTAACATTTTAATATTTATTATTGCAAATTAATTACAAAACAGTCTTTCGCTTTGCCTCAGTGGTTCAAGCTTCCTTGAACCATAAAACATTTCGTTTGGTAATATTTCACTTTTACCATAGACACTTATGAAATAAATAGTCAATCAATCGGCTTTTAGAACTTTATTATATTGTTTTTAGTAAAACATTGTGATTAATAACAGCACAGAAATGTGATTAATCTGGGTTTTTTTAATAGTTGACAGCACTAGTTATAAATAAAAGTTCTAAATGTACAGATTTGTGTGATTTCATATTGTGATTACTCATAGGTAAAAAAAAAAGATAAGCGGTCAGAAAATACTGGTAAAAAAATAAAATTATAGCGATAAAAATTTTTTCCAGGTTTGCAATTAGTTAGTTGCATTCCCAGCCCTAATGTTATTTTATTTAATTACGCAGAGGATTCATGAATAGTCTTTGTAAAATGTTTGTTTTTAATAGATTTTCACTTTGTAAAATCTGTGATACATTTCATTAAAATATCTGCTGTGAATCAAAGAATTGTTCACAAACGTGTTTTTGAACGACTTATCGTGTGAGTTAGTTTGTGTTTAATCACATAAATATTATTTAATGTAAAACAGTAATTGTAAAAAGTAATTTTTCTTTTATATTTAATGATTTGTTAATGTTAATGATTTGTGGGCTTAATACTAGAATTAATACCAAAAAATAATCAAAGTTTAATTTTATCTTTTTTTTTGGGGGGGGGGGGGTTGATTTATACAAATCTGAGGTGGGCGTGTCTCATCGCCTGAGAACAGATATTCTGACCAATAGAATGACAGCTGTTTATTTCTCTAGAAGTCTATTGGCTCCTTGGAGCCAGCAGCTACTTCCTGTTTGTGGTCGCTTAATCCAGTTCTCATGTACAATCAGTGGTAACAACATTCCTTTAAGACTGTTGTAATCTTTTAAGAAGTCAGTCCAATGTTCATCTGCGGTGCAGGGGTAGAGCGGTCGACCTCTGATCGGAGAATGAGAATTCCCTCTTCTCGCCTGTGTTGAAGCAGTTTCAGGCCCCGCCAGTGTTTGGGAGTGGAGTTTGAAGGTGTGTGAATGGAGTAAAGCGCTTTGGGCCTTAAAGTATTCGAGGAGTGAGCCCACTCAGATGTTCTACACGCCTCTCTGGAGTCTCCGCCCACCAGGTCTGCTTAGAGACGAGGTGTTTGGGGAGCAGACCAGCTGGCAGAAACACGTCTGCGTTCTGATGGATTGTTCAACGATGACCTTTTTCAAATTAGGCCGCTTTCCCTCCGCTGCCAATCATCAGTGGAGTCTGTTATGAGACGAGGTAATTTGCCATCTGCAGCCGGTTCCGCCTGCCATGCTTTGATCCATCCGTAATGGCTCCCGTCTTTCTATTCTCTGCTTCATAATGACAAATGTTTTGTTCAGGATGCGGGCGGAGGGAAAACCGGCGATCAGGGTAAAGTTATCAGAGCGGAGCGGCTGTCCGGATGTCGGATCAACAGTACAGCTCCAGCGAACACTAAACGACACGTGACGCCAATTAGTGCAAGATTTCATTAGTAAAGGCCAAAGTCTGATCCGTTTCTCTCTATTTAACTGCAAATGAACACTTTCATTTCACTTTAGACTTTTTTTTTTTAACTCTGGTGAATAATTGTCCCTACTGCTCGGAAATCAGGTTTCCATGACAACTCCCAAGTTCTATTCAAGGTATATACATCATCAATAAACCGTTTAGTCAATCAATTCAGCAACCGTTTTGAAACTTTCAGGATTCGTGCTTTAGATCCAGCAGTTCGATGTTATTCCTTATGCCATTTAAATTAGATTTAGCTCGTTGATGAATGTATCTGCTGTAGATCAAAGTGTTGTACAGCAACCTCTTCACCAGGACCAAAGAGCTGTCGAAGGACACCAAAAACAAGATTGTAGACCCAAACCCGACTGGGATTAACCACTCTACAATAAGCAGGAGCTTGAAGAGATCAGATCAACTGTTGGAGAAATTAATAGAAAATGGAAGAAATACAAGATCCACGAAAGATCCATGAAAGAGGAGGAACAATGCTGAAGCACAGGGGTGGTAGCATCATGGTTTGGAGCTGCCTTTCTGAAAAGAGGACAGGAGAGTAAATTTAATCATGAGATTTTGGACATAAATCTCCTTAAATCTGTGAGAACATTGAAGATCTTCCTCCATGACAATGATCCCAAACACATCGCCATGGCAACAAAGAGTGGCTGCATAAAAAGCATTTCAAAGTTCTGGAGGGCTCTAGCTAGTCTCTGGACCTCAGCATCTGTGAAGAAGTTTCAAAGTCTACGTTGCCAAGCAAAAGCCCCCAAAACACAACAGCTCTTGAGGAGATCTGCATGGATGAATGGACCAAAATATGGTTCGATCCAGTAAACCTTTGACTTCAGTCATTAATCTAAATCAAACGATGTGATTTCCTGGATTCTTTCTTCTCACATTCTGTCTCTCACAGTTGAAGTGTTTCCACGATGAACATCACCGACCAATAAGTGAGAACGGGTCTTAATTCAGGGCCCGCAGCCCAAACCGCAGATGTTTCACGCTGAAGCAGAAATATCGTTTTCCATATAAGTAATTATTGAGACGCCGTACATTCCAATTTATGCCATTTAAGATCCCCCCGCTTTCACAAACAAGCTCTCTAAGTGTTTTGATTTGTTGTGAGGCTTCAGACGCAGCAGCCGTCCTCCAATTTAGGAGAAAACCTGATGTACTTTTCCCCATGCAGCCCCTCATCCGGAGTCCTGGTGTCTCATTCAGCTCCCATAGTAACCTCATATCTGCAATGCTAATGTTGCCTTGTAAGATTAGAGAGGTTAGGGTAAAAAAGGCTGATCCACCTTCTGCAGGGAGCTGTGGGCATTGAGCAGATGGAGCAGAGCCTTACAGTGTCTGATCATGCATTCATTTACAGACTCTCACAGTCACAAGACAATATATCTCAACAGTTTCATGCTAACAGAGACCTCACCTTTGAATCCATTTGTGTTTTCTTTGAAGATGCTTTCTTAGAAAGAATAAGCAAAATATACACAAAACTTGAACTGTTTCAAACAGAAATATTGCCAAATAAAGAATCCCTTTTATGGTATTGATCTGTCTGGAAGGATGTCAAGAAACCACTTTATTTCCAGTTGTTCTGGAAACCAAACCTCAAATCTCTACGTTTGCTTTGAGCATGTACCAGAATCAGAAATGAATCCGACCTGGATTCTGAAGAGTGAGCTGTCGCGGTGGTAAAGAGCAAATCCTCTCTATGCTTGTTTGATTCTGTCGAAACTTTGTAAACATGCAATAAGGCGCAGGAGCTCCTAATCTGCACATTTACACTTTTAGCACAAGAAAAGACGAAAGGAAACAGCTAAAATGTGTCAAACTACAGTAATTAGAATCATTTTTAGCATTTAAAATTTAAAATCAGTCCTGGACTGCAAGGACCGGAATGTTGTCACAATTCCTCATTTCTACGGCGCCCTTGAGCAAGAATTCTCCTCTGCAGAGAACTCAAAAACTCACCCAAATTCTCAATGAAAATGAATTTTTGATATAGTGAAAAAAAAGATGTCACATCAAGAAATGAATAAGATTAAAATATCTTATGAAGCTCAAAAAATATTTCAAAAGCTGTGACTATCCAGAGGAAGTTTTGAAATTATTATGGGATGGCCACAAAAACTAACATCTCGGCAGCCATTTTATAGAAAAGTGTGATTTTTTTTTTCCACAATATTGGAAAAATATCTTTTGTTAGCACAAACTTCACAAAACATTCCAAACAAGTTAAGTCTACAATGACAACAAGTTTAGTTAACGTTTGGAAGGAGCCACTCCTCCCAGGTCGAGGACACTCTCCCTCGGCTGTACCAAAACAAATCCGCTGAAAGTGTGTTGAGCTGAGCTGGTTGTCATGGAAACCCAAATTCCTCCCCTCTCCAGAACTCTTTCCCTAGTTTTTTTGTGAACTCTTCGTGCTCCCTCAGACTGTGCTGTGAAGCGCTGTGCAAAAACAGGCCTAGCCCAGCGTGGGGGCGCTGTGCGTGCAGATCTTTCATATTTGTGAATCAATGTTGCTTAAATATCTTATATATTTTTGGTTGTACATCTACTGCGACAGAGGTCGTATCCAGTACTTCGTCATGCGCTGCCTGATCTGATTAGCTGCTTCTCACCTCCGGGGAACTCGTCTTTGGATGTGTTGCTCTACCACCAGTTTCCATTGGGATCAATAAAGTTTATTGTCTTGAATTTAAAAGTACAAGCTATTCATTTCAATCTATCATCTCCTAACTCCTCCAGCATCATTTGGAAGCTAAGTGGGAAAAAATGTTGGAAATAATATTTGAAGGTTTTAAACAGTGGTTTAAAGTTTAAAGTGGCGTTCCCCTGTTGCTCACACATTTTTACCAGTATATTGTGAAACATAAATACATAGATCCCTGGCTCAAGCTATAAGTAGCAATATAACATTGGATATGAACATATTAGGAACTTCTGATGCCAAGGAAATTAAAAAAAATAACTTTTTTCACTTCTTATAAATAAGGCTGGGTATCGGTAATAATTTCCAGAAACGATTCAATTCGATTTTTCAGATTCTTTCGATTCTTCAATTCAATTTTAAGTTTACAAATGTATTTGCATTTGTTCAGAAATACATCAAAAATCTATTATTTAATTTGAATATATTTATATTAATCTGATACAATCACATATTGTCAAATGCATTAGTAAAATAATGAGATTGTTAGTGTTACATGTGTAGCCCAGTCTAAATTTTCAAAAAAAAATTAGATTTAGCTACTAAAATATACACAAGCTATTAAATAAATAAATAGGTCACAAATACATTTTGTTTAAAATAATAATAATAATTAAACATACTTTTATAATTCCTAAAAGACAAGTATGTAAAATTTGTTAAAAACTGTTAACCATTTGTATGTTTTCTCAATTTTGTTTTTTCAAGTTTAAATGAAAAGCAATTTTATTTTTCTTTGGGTCTTGTACAGTTTTTTTTCTTTTGCCCCACAATCTAACTTGTATGTTTCATTTGGTTAATCCTGAGATTTTATTTGTTATTTTTTCTTTCTGTATAAGGTTTCATCCAATCACAGCTAAGTAGGCGTTTCTATGAGGCATTTTCTAGAAAAAAAGAGTTGACTGACCGGCAGAGAGAGAGCAGCAGACACCGTTGAGGAGAGACGTGAAGTCTAACAGTTAGTTGCCACTATTTTTATGAGGTTGACGCAGAGTCATCTTTTCCTTTGTTTAAATCGTGGAACTGTCATGTAAGTAATGATTTTGTTGGATATGTTTTAACTGCTCGTTTGACACAATTTTCATAAGCCACAACGTGAAGCAAAATGCTAATCGTGATTAGCGTTAGCATGCTAATCGTTTGGTATTGATTTTCTTCACTACGTTGAGTAGAGAAAAATAATGTTTAAAATACTAAAACGGACTTTAATGCAGTGGACCAGAGACGTGCCTCTTTGGACCCTGTGGAAGAAGACCGCTCCCCGTGCCGCCCGTTCGAGCTCATCGTGACCAGAAGGCTCGGGAGATTCCCACCTCGTCCTGTCCTGTCCTGCCACGCGGTTTGGTCAACCCGGTCGTTGCCTACAGTGGTTTCCACCAACACCAACACTATCTCTGAGCATCAGCTAGTGAGTACGTGCACGTTTTTTTTTTCTCAGCTTGCCTAGCAAGTGAAAGGGCCTTTCAGTTTTTGGCCACAACGCTCCCGAGCATCGATTCAGGCCTGCAACAAAAATCAGAAACTGACTACAAATTTCAGGGAGAGCAGAAATTTTGTATTTGAATGTAAAAAGAGAAAAAACAAACAAGACCGAACAGAACTCTGTATTATTGTAAAATTTTGTTGTTTTGTTTTCCTTCAAGTTCACTAAAAGTTCATCATTTCCTTTTACACTGGGTGTGTCTATTAATTTGTGAATCATTATTGAAAGGAAAAAAATCATAAGGTTATTATCTGTAAAGTAAAACTATTCTTAATAGGATATATTCTTTTATTTCAAAATTCCTGTTAAGTGGAGGCACCGCCAAATTTTCTTATATTAAAGTTCAAGTTGTGGTATTTTTGTTTAAACCATAAATCTGTTAAAAATTTACCCAGGAGCCCGCCCATAGTGCTACCATTATAATAAACGAGTTATTTACCCAGCCACATGGGATGGGTGCTACACATGGATTCTCTAAAAGTTCTAACAAAAATGTTCAGATCATTAACATTAACAACGTTCCAGTTTGGCCACTAGGTGGCGATCGCGCTATAGAAGAAGTACACTTTATCCAAGAAGAAGACAACAGTATGAGGGGAAAAAACGAAGTTTTACACCACAAATAGTTACTTTAGAATTATTTCTTTAAAAGCGTTTGGAAAATTAAAGCCTGTAAGTAAATAAAGATGTTCAGATTTAGCCAGTAAGGTATTTTTTGGGACAACCGAGCGTTAGCATTAGCCGTCCTATGGGAAATTCTATTGAACGTTAGCATCAAGCTAGCGGACTTTAGCTTTGTGTGCTAAATTGATTTATATCTTGTGAATCGATTGTTGATATATTAAGCTTAAATTGATTAATAGATTTTTCAACCCAGCCCTAGTGAAAGAGTGTAAAAGTTATTTTCTGCTTCATGTTTGGTAGAAAAACAACATTAAATGTGAATCAATAAATCCTTCAGAAACCTGAAAGAAAATAATTACAGGGATAATCGTGGCCTAATAAAACATGGCCGCCCCACACGTTTAGCAGCACCTGTTGCGAAGGTCTTTGTGTGGGAAAAGGCGTCCTGCTCCTTTGTGATTCAGGTGCTCGTCATTCCCCTCTCCTAATAGATAAGTGAGGCCTCTCCCCACGATTTTTAATCCGCTCTGACAGGAAGCAGCTGCTCCTGCCATCAGATAAACGCTCCCCTTTCAGGACGCACACTTCTGACGCTTATCTCCATTTAATTTGTGCCTTCGTGTTAATTTCTCTGATGAAAGAAGCTCTGCTCGCCGTCGCCTCGCCGGGCCCAAAAATGTCAAGATGAAGTTTCACAGAGAGCGAGATCAAGAAGAGGCAGGAACTCGGCGTGTGCTAATTGGATCTTAAGCGTAGTTTCACTTACTTTCTGAATAAATTCTCCATGCCTCCGCTGATTTCTCCTAATAGATGTTAAAAAGTGAACAAGTTCTGGTGTTTGGCTGAAGTTATTAAATAAGTGAAATATTCATGGGGCCTTTAAAAGTGTCTTCCCTCCATCCCAGCTTGAGTCTACAGCCTGCATTAATTATGTCCAGCTTGAGCTAAATTAGGCTCTTCCTTTGTGCGGAGATGATGGCGGAGTCTCGACCCAAACAGTCTGGAGTCATAAAGGAGGTGTCAGGATCGGTTTTCCCTTTCACGCCCCAGTTGTCATGACTTGATTAGAAATGCAAAAGTGGAGTTTGCGCCGCTTGGCCTCGGAGGAGGAAGGCCAGCTCGTTCCGAAGGCTTCGTCCCAATCAGTGTGATGTCGACTTAACTGCTTGAACCTCATGTATTTTCATGAGGACAGCATTTCCCCCCGAAGCGCCTTCAAACTGAAAAATAAGCAGCAAAGGAAAAAAAAAAAAAAATGGAGTCAGTGGTTCATTAAACAGCATTTTTTCCAGCAGAAAAACAGCTCCGCTGATAAACTCCCTTCTTAGATGTTTTCTTGTTTGTCAAGTAAAAATGTGACATGAGACTAAACGTCGGCATTCAACGGTTCTCAAGTGGGATCACGTCTTTTATCCGAGATTCCACAACATCTCGTTTCCATTCTTCTGAATAAATACTTTAGCTTAGAGAGCTTTATAGTCAGTCTGAGCTGCAAAAAGTAAAACAAATACTAAAAAACAAGATTTTAGAAATCAGAAAGAAAAATGAAAACAATCACCATCAACTAAAATGACATGTCACTATCAGGAAGCAGAAATGGGGGGTATTGTGGGAAATCATTGACGTCAAGCTGAAGAAGAAGAAGTCCTATCAAGCTCGGGCTCTTGTGGAGGCAAAAACTCAGTCCTGGGAGGAGTTTGAGGCTGTAGAAGACGACCATCAAAGAGATCCTGGTAAACCCTCCAGCACCTCGCCTCGGGTGAGTGTCCAAAAACCTAAAATCAGTCATAAAATAGAAACAACAGCTGGTTACTAAACTGAACTGGACATCCCTGCCCTTAGACCAAGGGTGTCCAGAGTCAGTCCTCGAGGGTCAGTGTTTTCCAACCAATTGAAGCTCCTTATTAGCTAAACACACCTGATCCAGGTAATCAGCAGCAGATAAGGCAGGATTTCTGGAAAACCAGCAGGAGGCCGGCCCTCGAGGCCTGACTTTGGACACACCTGCCTTAGACCCTCCTTCTCGGTAGAGAGCCAATGAGCTCCTCTGTGGTAAGACGCGAGTGGATGAGATCCACCCGAGTACTTCAAGTCTCTATGCTGAGAGTCTCGACTGACACGCTGACACGTCTCTGACGCATATGTTTTGTTGTGATCTTTAAAATGTTTTTGCATCAAGTGATGTGATTTGTCCTTTAGTACGATGGAGTATTGGGGCCACTTTATAAACTTTTTTTTGGAGGAAGCGGCCGGAGAGAGGAAAGTTTGGGTATCTTTTCTGAGACTGCTGCCCCCACGACCCGGTCCCGGATGACCGGAAGAATATGGATGGATGGATAGACTTTACTGTACATCTCTTAATTTTAGTCTATGACTTTAAAGTTAGTTAAGTAAATAAAGATGTTCATTTAGTCAGTAATGTATTTTTTTGGTCAACCAAGCGTTAGCATTAGCCGTCCTATGGGAAATTCTATTGAACGTTAGCATCAAGCTAACAGACTTTAGCTTTGTGTGCTAAATCGATTTATATCTTTTGATCTATTAAGCTTAAATCGATTCAAATCGATTAATCAATTTTTTAACCGAGCCCTATTTAAAGTCATAGGCTAAATTCATGACTTTTTTTCTTGCACATTTACAACTTTTAATCTTGTAAATTTACTCGATTTAAAGTAGTAAATTAATGATAAATGAACCAAAGTTGTCTGTTTATCAGAGCCGTCTTCAAAGATGAAAGACGTGGAGCATCTTGTAAAGATTTATTTCCAGATTTGTGTTAAAAACAAAGAAATTCTGAACCTTTTGCCGACTCAAAATCAAATTATCGGTGAATCTGACTTTCTGGGTTTGGTGTCAGTGGTGCAGAATTTCATATGTAAAACAAAGAGATCAGAGACACAATCGCAGGAACGCCACTTTATTTTTCCTTTCAGTTCACAGACCCAGAAGTTCTTTTGCCGCCTTTCATCATGTCTCTGTCATACACAGAAACCAAAGGGGGACGGTTCCGTACGCCCTTCTCCTCATGAAACATCCAGTTTCAACACAAAACAACAACAAGGAATGACAACAGTCTGTTACGTTAGCACAAGAACATTGAAAAGTCGCAAAACTAGTCCTCTGGAGGAGATCTGGTCTGGAAGTGAACAGCTGTGAGGAAATGGATGGTTTAATCAGAGATCCTGCAAGTCGCCCATGAATGATTATAACATTGATAAACTGTAAAGAAACTTCCAAACATTTGTAACTTTTTAACATTCAGTTTACCTGTTGAAATCCAAGACGCAAAAAACTTGTAATATTATTTGTTTTTTTGTTTTTGGTGGCCCTAATACTCTACGGTTTACTAATCGTTGTACCTCTACGGAAGAGGATTAGGGCCACCGAAAAAGAAAAAGCCCATGAAAAATTCTGACTTTATTCTCAGAATTCTGACTTTAAAGAGAATTCCGAGATTAAAGTTAGAATTCTGAGATTAAAGTCAGAATTATTCATGGGCTTTTTTTTTGGTGGCCCTAATCCTCTTCCGTATACCTCAGAGCCACTAAAGCAAAGACATTTAAAAAAAGGTTTCCAAACCAAAACTGTTTCCCTAAAAACTGAGTCTGTTGGTTTTCCTGCAGAACTTCCAGACATATTCCAGATTAAAATCCACCTGGAATTGAGTTTTAAACAAATAAACATGTTGTTATGTAACATTTAGCAAATAAAAACGTGACTAAACAACAAACTATTATAATCAGTCACATTTTTCTTTTGATTTAAAGCGGTGAGCAGGACACAGAGGGAGGAGCTTAAAGGTATTCCAGATATTCTGATTTCTGCTGACACTTCTCACAAAAATTACACTAATTATGACGCTGTCAGTAAAAATCTTTTTGTGATTCTCCAAGTCCGAACAGACCAGCAGGTCTCCTAAAAGTGCAGCAGACGAGAAGGTTTGGACAGAACATTAAGGGGGCGGTCAGAAGCAGAGAGCGAGTGACGCCCTGAGGAGCAAAATCTGGACTGAACAGGTGCAGAGAGAGAGAGTGCAGGACTCTGAGCAGAACTGTGACAGCTGTCTGTGTTCTCGTGGAGGTGAAAGGTAAATTGAGCTAAAACGACCAGAGAAGGAGCAGAGAGATAATAGAGGGAAGCAGAAAGTGGTTGTTATGTTCAAAG
The DNA here is from genome assembly GCF_002922805.2 of Oryzias melastigma. NCBI lineage: Eukaryota > Metazoa > Chordata > Actinopteri > Beloniformes > Adrianichthyidae > Oryzias > Oryzias melastigma. The sequence continues at coordinate 2,310,562 of NC_050519.1, forward strand.
CAGCAGCAGGATCACAGAGCAGCTCAGGTGATTTGGGGGATCTGCTCACCTGCTCTCTCTGCCTCTCCAGTTCTTCATTCCGCAGACGTGGCCTCCTTTTGATGTTGGCGTGCGTCTGAGGCGAGCAGCCTGCTGACGCGGCTGTAATCAGACTGCAGGTGGACTCTCGGAGGACCCTCGCTCTGGAGGATCCTCCAACAAATTCACCAGGAACCCGAAGGAACACTTTAATCTAATGAGGCCTGAGAGGCTTTGATGTGAACGTGTGAATGTGGGAGAGTTCAATTAGAGTGAGTGTCGAACTGATGAACGCCGCGGTTTAAGCAGAAACGAAAAAATAACTTCCTCAGTTTAAGGAAGATAAAAATCAACACACTTTAAATCATCTTCAAGACCCACTGGTGTCAGTGTCTTTGCTGAAATCACTAATTATGGCTTTATAAATGTATTTTATACAACTGGGTCAAAATTGACCCTAACACCAGAAAGGACATAATTCAAACCAAAGCATTTTATTAGTTTTTTTAGGTTCCTGACAAAATCAAAAAGCCTTACTAGAACAAATTCATTTTAAGTGATTCTTTTATGTAATTCAAACCTAAAACGAGTCAATCCCAACACAAGACTACACTGAAAAAAGTGAAACTTTGAATAAAATGTAATTTGTTACATTTAAAAATATGAATTTTGATCGGATACATTTTTTGAGTTGAGTAAACATTAA